>NC_041384.1:63147076-63176997 GCF_002162155.2 Triticum dicoccoides | reverse complement strand
CCGGGGAAAGCTTGCCGCTGTGAACAGTAACCTTGCCGGGGGAGAGCTTGCTGCCGTGAACAGTAACCTGCCGGGGAAAGCTTGCCGCCGTGAACAGTAACCTTGCCGGGAAAGCTTGCTGCCGTGAACAGTAGAAACTGTCGAGGCCAATCCGACCAAATGCTGAAGATTGGCTCAAATACTTATCTAGATGGCTTCAGATGAAGAAGTGTTCAACACGGGAGTTGTTCGTAACGTCGAAACGGTCAACTTTGCTTTTGGAGTCATCATCATCCGACGTAGTATACGACCTGCAGAGACGCTGCAAGAGTCGGACAGTCCAGTCAGCTACATGAATGAGTCCGACTCGAAATTAGAGATGACCTCGTGGAGTATTCAAGATGGCCTTATTTGGAAAAGTGATCAACATACGGATTGTTGGCCTCGTCGAAGCACACATAATTGATATTTGAACCGTCTCCATCGGAAGTCATATGCAGATTCCACAGCCCACGCAAGGAGCAAGACAGAAGATTGGACCAGATTCGGGCTGAATCCGAGTGGGACCAGAACTAGGATTCTAGGACGTGAATTGATGTAATTTTCTTGTAAGGAAAGCCTAGATAAATCCTTTGCTTGTACGGGAAGTCCAGCCGCCTCTTATATATGTTGGGGGTGACGGCCGATTGAACAACACATAATCGAACAAATCAATATACTACTTTTTCATATACGTTTTATCTCTCCACCGTTTTTCTATCTCGTTCTTCGCTGTTCTTCGTGTTTGAGAGCTGCGAATCCCGAGGCTCTAGGGGCGAGCGAATCGACCTAGGGCAGCCCATAGCCGCCGCACTCCCTGACGGGGTCCCTCCCGGGGGTGTGCGGTTTTTGGGTCTGCAAAAAGCGCCCGTCGACTGTCTTGCGTATCGCGCTGTCGGTCGGGTCTCCTTCGACGTGAGCTGCAGTGCATCACCCCCGGCGTCGAGGGTACACGTGACGTGTTCGTGTGTCAACACACTTTTTTGGCGACTCCGCTGGGGAAGAAGATCAATCATCATCATCCACCATGTCCGATCTTCCCAAGCCATCTGAGGTAGACGCCGATAACATCATTAAGCCCAGTCTTGATGAGATATCGGCCGATCATCGCCAAGTCTATGAGGAGTACAAGAAGGCGCGCGAGGAAAAGGACCTGCAGGAGTTCCTTGCAAAATTCAAGAAAGATCGCCAAGGCAACATCACTCCGATTGAAGAAATCAAGTTCCCTCCTCTTCAAACTGAACAGGTTAAACCTTCTGTAAGTACTGCCTTTTCTCCTGAGCAGTGGGCTGAGATTGAAAGTCGTATTGCTGATGGTAACAATCTAGTCTATCAAACTTTCATAGAAAATACTAATGCTCAGAAGAATATATCTCAATCGTCTAGTGGTAATGATGGTGTAGATGCTAGTGTGCAAAACCCTAATATGTCTTTGCCCATCTCATCGGCGCCTCCCATGCCGATGACTTATTATCCTACCCAAACAAATCAGATTGTGGCTGCACCCATTAATCCTATTATGAGCATGCCAGGTTCGGTGGCAACGCCGAACCAAACCCTACCTACAGCTACATCCACTCGACCATTACCAAAATATGGGTCGACGTACATGCCACAGTTCCTACCTACAGCTAGTAACCCTACTCCTCCTATGCCACTGCCACAAGCGTCATCGTCCACTATGGATGATGGTCTAGCTAATCTTAGAGAGGAGATGGCTAAGATGCTTCGAGAGAATTTTGGAGTTGAGTTACCTCGGAATCGGATTTACCAAAAGCCGTACCCCGAGTACTTTGATGCCATCCAGTGCCCTCCAGGATATAAAATTCCAGATTTTGTTAAATTTGATGGAGAAGGCACAAAAACCATATGGGAGCATGTTAGTCAATATTTAGCACAATTGGGTGAGGCAGGCTCATTGAACGAATTAAAAGTGCGTTTATTTCCTTTATCATTAACTGGTACCGCATTTTCATGGTTTTCTTCTTTACCCCATGGTTCCATTCGGGTTTGGTCGCAGCTAGAGCAGAAGTTTCATGATCACTTTTATAGCGGCGACAATGAACTCAAGTTGTCACATCTAACATCGGTTAAGCAGAAGCATGATGAATCGGTCTCCGATTACGTCAAGAGGTTTAGAGAAACAAAAAACCGGTGTTTTAGTTTGGTGATAACCGAGAGAGACTTGGCGGACCTAGTGCTGAGTGGTTTGAGAACTCCCATCAAAGAAAAGCTAGAAGGCTATGAGTTCTTAAATATCAACCAAGTCTTACAAAGGGCTTTGGCTCAGGAAAGATGAATATGATCGAATATGATAGTGATCACTCGGACGATGAGGATGATGTTTTTTCTACTGAATTTGTTTGGCCATCTAAGGCCAAACCATTTACTTGCAATGATCTGAAACCGATTCATAAGAATCGTGAGGAAGAGATGAAGTTTACTTTTAACGTTGCCAAGTGTGATAAAATATTTGATGCTTTGCTGCAAGCTAAAATTATTAGAATAACTCATACTTTGCCGTCGTTTGAAGAGCTAAAACGGCGCGCTTATTGCAAGTATCATAATTCTTTTTCTCATGCTACTAACGATTGCAATGTTTTTCGACGACAGATACAATCGGCCATTAATGACGGACGATTGAACTTTTCTGAAATGCAAGTTGATAAACAGCCTTTTCCAATGAATACCATGGATTTGGAGGGGAAGAAGCTACTCATTCGGCCGGAGGTAGCCGAATCTGCTAATAAAGCTAATGTCATTGTCGGTGAGCCCAGGAAAGACAAGGAGGACAACAAGGTCTTGGGGAGACAGGTTGTGCTTGATAAGCAACCCGATGGCAAGGAAGTGATCAAAATCACCATCAAGAATCCTACACTCGGGGGGCAACCGCAAGTGCAAGAAAATACTCATGTTAAATTTGTCAAGCCCAAGAGTCCAGAAGTTGGCAAGTGGAAGAAGAATGAAGCTAAAGTGCAGCGCAAGCGGATCAAGCCAACTTTTGATATATTGTTGTCCAAGTATGCTAACCAGTCGGCCGGTTCTAGTTTCAATCGACCGACTCATCTGAAATGACCAAGGTCACCATCAGCTGATATGTTCAGTCGGTATACAAAACCGAGTGGACCAAGGGCGCAATTTTCAGAAGAGCAGAGGCAATCTGTGTGGGATCGACTTGATTACTCATATAATGGCCGACTCGACATCGGTGACTATCAGTCGGTTGGTCAAAATATGCGACCGAGTGGAAATTTCATGCATCTGGAAAGTCGAAAAGAATGGCGTGTTAAGTCACCAAGTGTTGCAGCAGTTGAGTCGGGAAAAAGCAAGGAGAAAACGGATGCCGACTCACTTGTCTTGGGCACCAAAACATTTGCCATACAGCAGCCAATTGTGCATAGCAAACCGACTGAGCCGATACTTTCTATCACGCCAAAGCACTCGGCTAATGACCATGAAGCAAGCACCAGCCGAGTAAAAACGAGAGATCCTAAATACACTCAGCCAAAGTGGTGTCCTCCAGGGCTAACAAAGACACAGAAGAGGAAACTACAGAGGTTAAGGAGCCAAGAGATGGCAGAACAAGAGGCTGAGAAGCAAAGGGATAAGTTGTTCAATGACACTCGGCCTATGGTACCTACAAAACAAGTGTGGAGGCCCAAACAAATACGAGATACAGTGGCCTCTACGCCTATCACAGCAGCACCTACACTACCAAAGAAGGACGAGGCAATCATTGCATCGTCTACGTTACCTATTGCTTCCTCTTCACTCGGACAAATTTCTGAATCGGTGGATGCACTTGAGGAGGAGGCTGATATGTTGGACTATGAGTCTACACCGGTTCATGAAGGTATGGATATCAATATGGTGTATTACTTGCCTGCTGAGTTTCGTGCTGTAGATGAGGAAGGGGAGGTGGCTCAGCTGGATTTTGGCCCTAAAAACGCGATATTCGAGAAGCCAAAAGAACCAGTAACGCATCTGAAACCATTATATCTCAGAGGTCATATCAATGGGTCGCCGCTCACTCGGATGCTTGTTGATGGTGGTGCTGTGGTAAATCTTATGCCCTATTCGGTCTTCAAGAAATTGGGTTTGCCTGATGAAGAATTGATCAAGACCAATATGTTGCTTAACGGGTTTGAAGGCAAACAGAAAACTGAAGCCAAAGGTGTGATGTACGTGGAGCTTACAGTCGGAAGCAAAACTTTGGCTACTGCATTCTTTGTCGCTGAGGTGCAAGGTAACTACAACATCATACTAGGCCGTGATTGGGTTCATGCAAACCAGTGTGTGCCATCCACTATGCACCAGTTTTTGATTCAGTGGGTTGATGATGAAGTGGAAGTCATTCATGCGGATAACTCGGCATGTGTTGCTTTGGCCGATGCAACGGTGGATTGGCAACATCCCAATGCTACTTGCTTGACGGGACGTGACTTATCAGAGTTTGATTTTCTCAGCGCAACCAAGAATGGTTTTGTGCCCGTCTCTTTAAAGCCGACTGAATGCAATCGGCTCCAAGGTATGATATGTTTAAATGGATTCTAGCTCTGAGTGGTTACAAAAACGTCTTGTGAAATATCGGTCCAGCGAGAACGATATGTATGAGTCTATAGAGGAGTTGGATGACATGGATAAACTTGGACAAGGTTTTACGTCGGCCGATCCATTAGAAGAGGTAGATATTGGAGATGGTTCACTCACTCGACCGACATTTATAAACAAAATTTTGAAAGCCGATTGTAAAGCTAAGTTAATCGAGCTATTGAAAGAATATGTTTGTTGCTTTGCATGGGAATATCATGAGATGCCAGGGTTAAGCCGAGAGCTAGTGGAGCATCGGTTGCCTATAAAGGCCGGTTTTAGACCTTATAAACAGTCGGCCAGAAAATTTAATCCGAAAACATATGACCGGATCAAGGAAGAGATCGGTCGACTACTTGAAGCTAATTTCATTCGACCTTGCAGGTACGCCGAGTGGATTTCTAACATTGTCCCGGTGGAGAAGAAAGGATCCGGCAAGTTGAGGGTGTGCATTGATTTCAGAGATTTGAATAGGGCTACACCCAAAGATGAGTATCCTATGCCAATAGCCGATATGCTTATTAATGATGCTTCTGGGCATAAGGTTATTAGCTTTCTAGATGGTAATGCCGGATACAATCAAATTTTTATGGCCGAAGAGGACATGTACAAGACTGCTTTTCGATGCCCTGGTTTCGTTGGTTTATTCGAGTGGACAGTGATGACATTCGGATTAAAAAATGCTGGAGCCACATATCAAAGGGCTATGAATTTGATTTTCCATGATTTACTCGGTATCATACTTGAAGTTTATATTGATGATATTGTTGTCAAATCGGATGCTTTTGAATCTCACTTGGCCGATTTGCGTTTAGCTTTTAAAAGAATGAAAAAGTATGGACTGAAGATGAATCCTTTGAAGTGTGCTTTTGGCGTATCAGCTGGCAAGTTTTTGGGTTTCATTATTCATGAAGATGGCATAGAGATTGATCCCAAAAAGATAGAGGCTATACAGAAAGTGGAGGCTCCAACATGCAAGAGAGATATGCAAAAGTTCCTTGGCAATGTCAACTATTTGGGAAGGTTCATAGCTAATCTATCAGGGAAAGTTGATGCATTTACTCCTATCCTTCGGTTAAAGGATGATGCTGATTTCACTTGGGGGGCAAAACATCAAGAAGCATTTGATATGATCAAGAATTATTTGTGCACTCCTCCGGTGATGAGAGCACCCAAGCATAGGGAACCCTTCAGACTTTACATTGCAGCAGAGGAAGAAGTTATTGGTGCTGTTCTAACTCAAGAGACCGAAGGAAAAGAGCATGCCATCACTTATTTAAGCCGCCGCTTATTGGACGCAGAGACAAGGTATACATTTATTGAGAAATTATGTCTATGCTTATATTATGCTTGCACAAAACTGAGACATTATTTAGTGCCGAGTGCTTGTGTAGTAGCTTGTCAACCCGATGTCATTAAATACATGTTGCATAGGCCAATTCTTAGTGGTAGAATTGGCAAGTGGGCTTATGCTTTGATTGAATATGATTTGGCTTATGAATCTCTAAAGTCCATGAGAGGCCAAATTGTTGCTAATTTCATTGTTGAACATCGGATTAATGACAAGCATGATGTTGATATGAACCTTATTTCATTAGTACCATGGATATTATACTTTGATGGGTCAGTTTGTAGCAATGGCCAAGGTGTTGGTATTGTTTATATATCTCCTCATGGTGCTGTTTTTGAAGCCTCATGCCGCTTAGAATATTTTTGCACAAACAATCAAGCCGAATATGAAGCATTGTTATTCGGCCTAGAGATGTTACTTGCTATAGGTGTTACACATATTGAGGCTTATGGTGATTCGTTACTAGTGGTACAGCAAATATCCAAAGTCTTTCAGTGTTTGGACGAATCACTTAATGTTTATCTTGATAAATGTCTAGATATAATCTCTACTTTGGATTGTTTTAGCATTGCACATATATCTAGACATGACAACTGGAAAGCAAATGAGTTGGCACAACAAGCATCTGGATACCATGTTGATCATGGCATGTTTCATATTTCTCAAAATCCGATGTCTTGTCTTACCAGTATAGAAGAGGCCAAACCAGAACCCACTGATTCGGTCATTAACAAAAAATCTAGTGCAGGTGACAATTCCGACTGGAGGAAGCCCATTGTTGCTTACTTGCGTAATCCGAGTGAAAGGGTGGACAGGGCTGTTCGGCGTATGGCTTTTAAATATACTATGAGGGATGATGATCTTTATCGCCGAACAGTTGATGATGTTCTTTTAAAGTGCTTGGATGAGGACCAAGCAAGAGTTGCTATGGGAGAGGTACATGAAGGCATTTGTGGTACTCACCATTCGGCTCCCAAGATGAAATGGTTATTACGATGTGCTGGGTTTTATTGGCCGACCATGATTAATGATTGCTTCAGATATTATAAAGGGTGCGAAGCTTGTCAAAAATTTGGTGATATTCAATTGGCTCTCGCTTCTATGTTGCATCCTATTATCAAGCCGTGGCCTTTCAGAGGATGGGGTTTAGACTTTATTGGGCAAATCCATCCGTCTTCTTCAAAGGGGCATCGGTTCGTATTGGTGGCAACTGATTATTTCACTAAGTGGTCTGAAGCAGTACCTCTCAAGAACATGATGCATACGGAGGTAATTAAATTCATAACCGAGCACATTATTCATAGATTCGGTATTCCTCAAACGTTAACTACAGATCAAGGTTCATCTTTTATGTCACACCAAGTCAGAGAGTTTGCCGAATCTTATAACATAAAGTTGCTCAATTCCTCCCCATATTATGCCAAGCTAATGGACAAGCTAAGTCTAGCAATAAAATTTTAATCAAGCTCATCAAGAAGAAGATTGAGGATAATCCAAGGAGATGGCATGACTTGTTATCTGAGGCATTATGGGCACATAGAATCTCAAGGCATGGTGCTACGAAAGTGACTCCATATGAGCTAGTATATGGTCAGGAGGCTGTTTTACCAGTGGAAGTAAATTTGAATGCTTTGAGAATAGCCAAACAAAATGATTTATCGGCAATAGACTTCTATAACTTGATGATGGACAACATTGATGAGGTTGCTGATAAACGTTTGGCTGCTTTGAATGCCATAGAGAGAGATAAGTTGAGGGTGGCAAGGGCTTACAATAAGAAAGTCAAGTTGAAGAATTTTCAAGTTGGTGATCTCGTCTGGAAAGTGATTCTACCGATTGGTTCAAGAGATAGAAAATTCGGGAAGTGGTCTCCAAGTTGGGAAGGTCCTTTTAGGATTACAAGAGTTGTTCCCGGAAATTCATATTTGGTGGAATCAATACAAGGGGCACTTTTACCTCGAGCTCTCAATGGCAAATATTTGAAGAAGTACCACCCGAGTGTGTGGCAGGAAGCCTAAGTAGGCAATGGCCGATATACGATTATCGCCCTTAGCACAAACATGGCCGATACATAATTATCGCTCTGAGAAGAATAGATGGCCGATGGAGTATTGACATCGTCCTTAGAACAAACATGGTGCAAATTATTTTTCGGCATGCAAGCTTTGCCGAAAAACAGGAGGGCCTGTGTTGACACCTGATTTTGGCACAATGCAGAATGCAATGGAGATGGCCTCAAATGACAAAATATTCTAAATGAGAAATTTCACATTGCCGAGTGGAACAACTTTGATGTTTGGACCATAATCATTCGGCATCATATCAAAGACCAAAACTACACTTAGATTGTCATGTTTAGGTGTTCTGAGTGCTTTTTGGTCAAGTACGCCTCCAGGACAATCTCGGATGAAGGAATGCTCTACATGCATTGTCTTTGTCTCGTCGAATCGGTCGATTTTGATATAAAAATCATCTAAATCCGAGTTCGTATGCAAAAGTTAGAGCTATCTGGATGCAGCCCTGTCAAGAGGCGAAATATGACGCGAAAGACCAGACATGTCTTGGCAAGTGTCTGATGTAATGCGTGAGTGTTTTGGCCCAGATGGCCTCGAGTCGAAAAATGTTCAACACGAAAGTTTTTCGTCTCGTCAAAACGGTCAACTTTGCTTTTGGACACATTTTCATCCGAGGCCGTTTGCTGCCTCAAAAACCTTGCCGGGGAAAGCTTGCCGCCGTGAACAGTAACCTTGCCGGGGGAAAGCTTGTCGCCGTGAACAGTAACCTTGCCGGGGAAAGCTTGCCGCCGTGAGCAGTAACCTTGCCGGGAAAGCTTGCCGCCGTGAACAGTAACCTTGCCGGGGAAAGCTTGCCGCTGTGAACAGTAACCTTGCCGGGGGAGAGCTTGCCGCCGTGAACAGTAACCTGCCGGGGAAAGCTTGCCGCCGTGAACAGTAACCTTGCCGGGAAAGTTTGCTGCCGTGAACAGTAGAAACTGTCGAGGCCAATCCGACCAGATGCTGAAGATGGGCTCAAATACTTATCTAGATGGCTTCGGATGAAGAAGTGTTCAACACGGGAGTTGTTCGTAACGTCGAAACGGTCAACTTTGCTTTTGGAGTCATCATCATCCGACGTAGTATACAACCTGCAGAGACGCTGCAAGAGTCGGACGGTCCAGTCAGCTACATGAACAAGTCCGACTCGAAATTAGAGATGACCCCGTGGAGTATTCAAGATGGCCTTATTTGGAAAAGTGATCAACATACGGATTGTTGGCCTCGTCGAAGCACACATAATTTATATTTGAACCGTCTCCATCGGAAGTCATATGCAGATTCCACAGCCCATGCAAGGAGCAAGACAGAAGATTGGACCAGATTCGGGCTGAATCCGAGTGGGACCAGAACTAGGATTCTAGGACGTGAATTGATGTAATTTTCTTGTAAGGAAAGCCTAGATAAATCCTTTGCTTGTACGAGAAGTCCAGCCGCCTCTTATATATGTTGGGGGCGACGGCCGATTGAACAACACACAATCGAACAAATCAATATACTACTTTTTCATATATGTTTATCTCTCCACCGTTTTTCTATCTCGTTCTTCGCTGTTCTTCGTGTTTGAGAGCTGCGAATCCCGAGGCTCTAGGGACGAGCGAATCGACCTAGGGCAGCCCATAGCCGCCGCACTCCCTGACGGGGTCCCTCCCGGGGGTGTGGGGTTTTCGGGTCTGCAAAAAGCGCTCGTCGACTATCTTGCGTATCGCGCTGTCGGTCGGGTCTCCTTCGACGTGAGCTGCGGTGCATCACCCCCGGCGTCGAGGGTACACGTGACGTGTTCGTGTGTCAACAGCTTCGTTCCAGCTGTAACTTGGAACTAATCATATACAGTAATAAAAAAGGCCTCAAAATGTTCAAAAAAAGAACATGCAATGTTGGACCCTCGCGGAGCGGCGTAGCGAAGCGCGCTGACGCTTAGTATAGACTACTTCCCACTATGACAAATGAACACGACAGCGGACGTTTTGTCATAATGGCACTGGGCCCTCTGTTTCAAAATTCTAAATGTAACCTAAACTGGCAAAAAGTCTTTACTTTTAAACAGAGTCACAATTGCACACAGTTTTTTTTGCTAAAGGTAACAAAAAAGACAATAATAATAATAATTAATAACACACGAGCAGCAGACTGTTTACAGAGTGACTTCACCTTGAAGAGACGACATTATTATCCTACTAGCAAACGACAGCTAGTATAGTTCACAAAGACAGACCCGTACTGCCCCATATACGGGTCTAAGAAGGCATCTAAGCCGCTACTGCCCGTACGGGTCTAAGGCGGCATCTAAGCCGCTAGCTAGTTTACGAGGACAGGCCCGTACTGCACGTACGGGCCTAAAAGGCGGCATCTAAGCCATGGTAGCAAGAGGCTACTTGCTGTACGTCCGAGCAAGACAGACACAGAAGGCAAGGATGGCAGCAATGAGGACGCCAAGAAGGCAAGCCCAGATGATGTGCAGCCACGCCTGGGCAGACAACAAAACAGGGCCAGAGATTAAGATAACGGCAAGGCCAATCAACCTGAGACCAACATCATCCAGAGCTTTCCACACAGCGAAGGGTGCCTGTGGCAAGTAGAGGGTCAAGTACCCCAGCGCCAGGTTCACCACTGCCAGGTAAGCTCCCAACATCAAGACAACTGGCAGCCTCGATGGGAAGCCGGCGGCCCAGATGGGTTTGTTATACATCCTGTAGGCCGAACCTGCTGTGATGGCAATGAAAGTAGCCGGTATGCAGATAACCACCATCCACGTCAAAGCACGGCTCACCTTGAACTTCTTGTTCTGGTCCCCAATCGTCAATGTTGAAGCTGAAGACGTCCCCGACATCATCGTTACCAGCTGAATAGCATGGGGTAGGGTCTTGTACCCCTTCAGGTTGACTTTCTGACCAGTGGATGCTGATGGTGCCATGATTCCAGGCAAAAGGTGCCTTCTTTCTTGATTTGGCACAGGACAACTCTTCAAAGTATGCTGTAGTGTATCCTGAAAAAAAAAACATAGTTCTGACATATAGAAATATTGTATATACATGGAATCTTATTGATGCAAAAACTGTAAATTATCTCTACACTTCTCTAAAAGGAGCGATCCATCACCAAACAATAATACTAGGACTGAGTATACATAATTCTACAAATTCTCTGCAGGTTCACGCCCAACCACAAAATATAAGAGAAATAGCTGGTCCTATTAAAATGAAGCCAGCTATAGTGTATCAGATAGCATTAGCTTAGCCCTCGTCAACACAGTATGGACCACATGGTTCCCGCAGAGTATCAGATTAAGCCCAAAACTGTGTGATCCAATAGATTGCAACTTGTTCTCAGTTCAAGTGGTTTTCATGAAAAGCCTGAAACCAGTACCATTCTGAACATATCAACCATGAATATAACCAAAGTAAGCTTTTAATGTGGGAGGGTCAGTCATGATCTGAACTAAACTAGACGGAACGAAATCAGGTACATACAACAGACCACGGCAGCTTACATTGTCAGAGTGGCCAGAGCATCAGCCACGGCAGCAGCAGACTCAGCCATATGCATTTCTTAATTATTAGGTGAGTTAGCCCCTTCATATACTTCAACAACATACCCACCTCCCCGGCGGCCTCCACCCAACTAAAACGTCTACAGCTCACCCCTGCGCGATTGTAGGAATTTCATAGGATTTCTGTGGGATTCCAATCCTTTACTTTTCCCTATGGTTTAACTCTGCTTCAAAGGGCAGGTGCTATCTAAATTCATATGGATTGGATTCCTATGCCTCAATTCCACAGGAATTTGACCAAACACTCCAACCTCTTTTTAGGAATAAGAACAGAGCCTTTGTTTTCCAATCATCTTGCAGTTTTCCTGTGACCAGCAATCCTCTGTTTTGCACTAGCAAATCCGTGAAATTCCCGTGTTTATCGTATTCACACGTTTCTACATCCTGCGATCCAAAAAAATCCCTAAGCCCGCCTGTGCTCCATACCAGAACCCTAACCTAAACAGCAGCTACCCTCTCCGGCGACTAGAGTATCACTACCGTTCGTATAGAGCGATAGGCGAGAAAAAGACACCTTTTTTTGCCGAATCGACACCTATCGCCGAGTCGACGCGACCTGAGCGCCATCATATCGGCGAGTTGCACAGGGAAGGAGAATGAACGAAGAGATGCGAGCGTACATCTGCTAGAAGAGGGTAGGGAGGGGGAGCATACCTTGATCTGTTGGCCTCCGCCTCGGATGGGCGCAAAGCAGACTCGCCGCGTCGACGAGAGAAGGGGGAGATCAGAGGGCGGCGGAGGCGGCGGCTATGCGGTGAGGATATGGAGCGAGTTGCGACGGGATTGGACCGGAAGGCTTTTTAACAGGCAGAAGTCTGGGATTTTTTTTTTGTAGGGGGTCTGGGATATATATTGACTGCCCCGTCTTCGATTGTGGCTTCTCCTTTTCATTATTTTCTTAGCAAGGTTGGTAGTTGGGCTGGTTCTCTGGCCCAGTAGTTTGTGTCAGGTCACCACTCCGACAACGGAAAAAAAAAACAAGGGAGCGTCTATATCGAGCCTAACCGAAAACTTCATGGACAACATTGTCTGCACGATTGTTGGATGATGCTACGCATCTAGCCATGCATGAGTAGAAGCAAGTGACTCACATCCGTCAGACCAAGTGTCGTCTGTCATCCGCAACTGTGCATGTGGACAGGGTGGGGGGCTCAGATATTTAGTGGGTTTGAACACCATCTTCGACCTGACGCTTGCGCTGTGTACGAGGCAGGCACCAGCTACCACCAGGAGCTACAATTGCTGGCGCATTCCTCATTGGTTTTTTGTCAGCTAGGTTGATTCTACAGCAAAGAAAAGGCCACGTTTAGATTTGTCAGTAATATGGCAATATAATGTGTACAGCATATGTTCTACAAACAAACAAGCAATGAGAAGTCCACATGGGTGCACACAGTAATCCTAATGAAGAGAACCCTATGGAATGACATGTTAGTCTAAAGTGTGACCCTTTCAGTTCAGTCAAATTGCCGTCAACGGATGACAAATATGTACCCTATGGAATAAAGAGCCCATTTAAAAAACAAAATGAGACAAAAAGACATGTACCCTTTTTTAGTTCGATCATTTGACTTCTTTACTTCTCCATTGGACCTGTGAGATGAGCTTCGCTCTGAGGGCTTCTTCTTAATAAAAGGAAAAAAAAAAGGGGATCAGCATGTTAATCATGCATAGTGGTATATAAAATGACTGGTGGTACACTTACAGATCTTGGGGTGAAGGATACAGTTTGAGGAACTTTGTGTTCAGGAGTAACAAGTTTTGGCCTGAGGATGTGGCAAAGATAAGGTCAGAATCATCTGCCAAATATGAAAGCAATATAAAATATGACAGCAATATAATACCCAGATCGTACATGTTATCTTTCATCAGGTCATCTCCAACAGCGTCGTAAAAGGTATCTGTGTCAGTAGCATCCTTAAAGGAGCAAAAGAAATCAGCGTTTTAAACTCATGGACCAATTAGAAGAGTTCAATATGTTAAATGAAGCTTTCAACACTCACAAAATTTCCAGAATCTTCGAAGTCATCATCTGTATCATTCTCAACTTTCACCCCTTCGGGAATACCAATCCAAACTTCAAGAACAACTTCAGGTCATAAAACTATAGAGCAGAAAAAAAAACTTTAATCCAAAGGAACAGGAAAGCCCTTACTCTCTCCAGGTGGTGGCTGTCCCTCACCATCAGCTTCTCCCCTGTTCACAGTGTCATCAGCAACATCATCTCCGTGTAGATCATCATCTTCCTGCAGATTGTTGCCATGAACTCCTTGTGGATTGGCATCATCCTCATCATCATCATCATCATTGTCATCACCATCATCCTTATCGTTATCATCATCATCCTCATCATCATCACTATCATCATCATCATCATCTTCAGCTCCGTGTGGATTGTTGACATTGGCATTGTTGCCACCAGCACCTTGAGGATTGTTGCCATTGGCATCATCATCATCATCAGCTCCTTGTGGGTTGTTGACATTGGCATTGTTGCCACCAGCACCTTGCGGATTGTTGACATTGGCATTGTCGCCACCAGCTCCTTGTAGATTGTTGACATTGGCATTGTTGCCACCAGCACCTTGAGGATTGTTGCCATTGGCATCATCATCATCATCCTCAGCCCCTTCTGGGTTGTTGACATTGGCATTGTTGCCACCAGCACCTTGCGGATTGTTGACATTGGCATTGTCGCCACCAGCTCCTTGCAGATTATTGCCATTGGCATTGTCGCCACCATTGTTGCCATTCCCAGGAGCATGATCTAAATAATGACAATAGATCACATCACCACTAGTATCAACTCTCAAACAATTTGAGAAATGTGAAGTTGGCAAAGAGATTATTACCGTTGGGAGCTCGAAAGAAGTTGTCATCAACAAGTTTTTTTTATCAGAATCATGACTTCCACGAAGCCGAGCACAAACCCCATCAGTGACGAATACTGCAGGAAATAAGATTCTTTCAAATTTTATCTCATCTAGTCTTAAATGCAAATCTGCCATATTACTAAAGCAATATAACAGAATGGTGAAGATTGAACAATTTAAGACTAGAAAGTTGATGATAATTCATCAGCAGCAAGGGTGCATCTTGATTTGCATTACGCATCAACTTCGGGCTACTACTCTTAGAACTTTGAGCAAAATGCAGAAGAATAGTAATGTCCAACCAATCAAGTTAAGGCTAAAATAAAAATACGTATCTCAAAATTACACACAAAATGCAAAAGGCAAGGCAATTACTCTTCCAATTGTCTAAATGTGTGAGGAAAGTGCAAACAAAAAACTGTATCTCAACCGAAATGTCAAATGTATCTCAACCGAAAAATAGAGAAATACTTTCTGCAGTTCGATAGCAGTAGCAGTACACACTACGTTATGAAAGAAAGGTTTACACCTTTATTTTTATGGAGCAAAATGATAATAGTTAAATTACTTCTACGTTTATGTACAGATGATATTAGCATTACATACAGGACAACTAATAAGAACAGAACACAATGTTTATGTCTTAGATGGGTAGATGACAGATTGTTCATGCCTTAATAGGTAGATGACAGATTCAGTTAGATGATATTTGCATTAGATACAGGACAACTAATAACAACAGAACACAATGTTTATGTACCAGCGACCCAAATTTATTCATGGTCAAGAATTCGGAAAAAAGAAGTCAGAATGATAAAAACACGAGATAAGCGAGAACGGCATGAATTAAACAGGGAGCTACTTACTACAACAAATTGCTGATCTGGGTGGTTTTTGGCAATGACATAAAAGGTCGCTCCATTTAAGGCGGTGCTGAGGACAACATTTATACAATAAATCACATAATGGAGCAGTCCTGCTATGAGCTGAAAAAAGGAAACGAAGAGAACTGTCGTTAAGTTACTCCTGCTGTGTAGTTGCTGCAATGTAACTAGATCAGAAATATACAAATATACGTACACGAATGTCACAGATTAAACATGCATGTGACCATCCCAGGGAACATAGCGCAAGCAAGCCAAGCATCTCCCAGCTCTCAGGAATATCAGGATGAAATCGTATCGCATAGAAAACATAACCCAGTGATAAAGTGACAAGGCTACTCAGTGCTGCCTTCATCAATAAAAAACATGTCAGGAAAATTAGGTGCAAAATGTGTGTAAACTCAAACAAAGTTGCATAGGTATATACCATTTTAAAGCTGTTGATAAATCCATAGACGATCATCAGGTATATGAAGTTGGAAGCTAGGACGATCGGATATGCGAGCACAAGCTCCATGCAGTCCTCCTTATCCATCACGACCATGGTAAAGAAGACCCAGACCATACTGTTGAGAACTGCAGCCCACATGGAAGATGTACTCACCACCCTGAGAGTTCTCTCCATAGATTTGGTACAAAACCAGACAACGAGAGGCAAAAATAGAAGGATCACAGATCCTCCAGCTGCTGCTGAAAGTACAGCGTTCTCCAGGACCTGATTCGATTGAGAAATTAATATGGACATAATACATACATACAAGGTATGGTATGTTGGCTAGCAATGGAACACCAACAGATGAAGCAATCATAATAATACTACAAATTGGAAAATACAAAGCAATTGGTACTGATCACCTCAAAGGTGAGCTACAACCTTATCCTGCATAAATACCAGCTACCTAATCCCTAATTAATCAGGTTACCTTGATAATTTTATATAGGTCGTGTGCATAACGGGATCCAAACAAATTCACACAGCAATTTCTCACGAATTCCCCAATCCTAGGCAGTGCATACACATTGTAGGTTAATCCCCCAAACCGAGAAAAACTAGTGGAAATTTAGTCCCCGTCCAACCCCAACCCCAACCCCAACCCGCCCCTCATGCATAGCCCAAACGATCCTCGCACCCCACCCCCACCCGCACCCCACCCCCAATGCGCTCTAACCTCGTCACGAAATTCAGGGAGAAAGGCCAAATCGCGGTCGAGAACAAGGACGGGGTTATCGAGAGACGGTACCGGGTGCTGGTGATGCGACGGGTCATGCGGCTGGTCTCCAGACCAGAACAACCGCAGAAGCGGAAGCGTGATCTCCATGGCCGCGGCGGCGGGGTCAGAAGGGTGGGAAATATGGAGCGCCTGCCGCCTGGGAGGCGAGAGCCGCGAGGCCAAACACAAATGAGCCCCGAGTAGGCACCGGTCTCTCTTGCATAAACCATAAACCCAGCCCCCCAGCTGATTTCAAAATAAAAAAACAAAAATAGGAAACGAAACCAGCTCGGGACATCCTAGTCCCGCATCCACCTTGGGATTTTGCTCCCTTCTCACTGACTACTGGGCCCCACAACTTGTGGGCCACGGCTGTCAGTCACTGTGGTTGCGAAGGTGCCCGGTTGCCTTCTTCTGCGACGCGTGGCACCGCCTGTGATTTTCATTGCCGCCGAGGGCATTCGTGGTATTTCGCAATTTGGCCCCTGCGTGGCGTGCTGTGTTGGTTGCTCGGTTCCGCGTAAGGGTCCCAATCGATGAGAGGCGTAGGGTTTCTCTTCCCAGCCGCCACGCCGCCGCCACAGCCTGACTGCCACTGCTTGCCATCTGCGCCGCTGGCGCCTCCCGTTAAATGCCACGAAAATAGTCAGATTGATGGATGGTAGAGCTGTTTGATCTGCCATCATTTAATTTCAGTGATTCTCCATTAGGAAATAATTTGGACTGGTTTGTACCAGGAACATAGCAGAATAGTTGGGACAGCTTCTCAGTTAGATGACTACCATTTTGTTCTGTCTTTCTTTGAAAATAATCAGCATTAGAAATCGAGGTAATATCAAATGGGTCATGCTTGGTGCATGTTTGTGCATGATCGAGGTAATATTGAATGGGAAGCGTGAAACCAGAGGGGATGTGTTACCATATATTTTCCCCAGTTGCCAATCCATAAGCCACTATTAAGTAGTTATTTTATGCATTTGATGTATTTCAACATGCTCTGCTTCTGGATGGGGGTCTATATAATGATAGTGTTGTTTTAAAGGTGAGAAGCCACCCCCATGTTTCAGTGGCTCACACCTGTCAGTACCCATTAGACAGAACTTATGCCAAAATAAGGAGCACAATGGGAGACCTCCAATCCAACCCTTTGTGCTGGCTGCTCCCCGGCCGTCTATGCGGGCAGGCAAAGACCACCAGCGTCAACACCAACAACGGCGACTTCCGGTTCTTCCTGTACTTCGACGACAGCATTCCACATCGTCGCTCTGATGTTTCTTTAGTGGATTTGTTCAACTCTGCAGTTTCAAACACATCTGTCTTCTAGGTTAACACAAAGCTGGGTGCGGCTCCGCTGCTCCTTGCTCTCCGACCCTCACGCCATGGACCTCAAGGTCTCCTTCCCCTCTCTCACCCCTCTGCTCCTCTCTGTTCGATTTGATTCGCTCATCTCCCCTTTCCCTGATGGGGTTTCCTCCCTCTCGCAGGAGCACAAAGGGTGGTGTGCGCACTGATTGAACATCACCAGCAAGTCCACGCCTTTGGCGTGAGGCCTACCTCAACTTCTGAACCACATCAGTTACCACTGCTGCTTGTGGATGGAAATATGAACACTGCCTTCCTTGTCCAGCAAAAAATAGTTGGCTGAACAAATGCACGAGGTAAAGAAAGCCAGCAGCAATCAGTATACTGTCGCATTATAACCAACAAAAGAATCATAACATCTGTATACCAGGAATCTTGTTTCCGCAATTAGCAACCTGTTAAGTTTGACAAACCTACATATAATTCATTCTTTAATCTATAGGATTGTTTGGTTCTGCTCAGGTGACGATGATGCCTTGAGTACATTTTACTCTTTAATATATATATAATCTTATTTAAAGATGCAAGCTGGGTGTGCTAGGCCGCTGCGCAAATTATTTGCTTCACTGAGTTATAAATGTTAGATTTTCACCGAGTCTATCATCTAATCTAATTATAACTTGCCAAGCAGCATGTTTAATTCCTTTCCTTTTCATGTAATTAACATGTGTACTTGTAGTGAATTAGCCTGTCAGTGTAGTGCTCTGTGTGTTGTTGCCAAGCTAGGATGCATTTATATCTGGTTTTTGCAAACTACATGGGGACTATTCTTGACTTTGCTTTTCTTTATTAACCACATGTTAGCAAATAACTCGGTACAGTGACTGATGCCAACCTAGCATACATGCGTGCTTACAGTCTTGGTGATCCATGCCAACTTAATGCAGTATGTGCTTTGCTTGTTGTTTCCAGCGACGCGGTTTTACTAGTTTTGATGTTGGATGCCCCCAAAATGCCCAGTTCAAAACTTTACTTGGTTTGCTTCTTGAATCGATGTCTACATATTTGTAACATGTTCCATCTCTGTGTCCTGCAGAAGCAGCAGCCCGAGACGTTGATTGGCGCCCGCGCGGCTGGCGGGTAGGGGCACTTTTGTGCTTGTCGAGTGGCCGCGACGAAGATGCTTGAGGTCAAGACCAAGCCTGCCTTCTCCACAAACGCGCGCTGGCAGAGGAGCCTCTGTGCTCACCTGCTCGGGTGACGACGCGGCCATGAGGTTTTGCACGAGGAGAGAGCTGGCTGCGGCTTGGAGACCTCCAAGGCTGGCAGGACCCCTTTGTGCTGGCGTGTTGAAGTCTTCATTTTAAACGCAGAGTTCTCTTTCAGGTTAACACTGACCACAACCATTAGAGAGATGAAGAAGCTGGTGGTGGCCGTGAGGGCGGTGGGTTTCGCTTCAATTGTTTATGTGAAACCATTGGTGGCCATCCCATGACTTGAGGCCTGATATAGTAACTATTTGAGCATGGTTCTGCTACTATATGAGCTATAGTAGATCAAAAGGTATGGTTCTTGGTCATCATGCTAGGATTTGCTTTCAGAGTGTATATTTCCTCTATATGTGTTTTTATTTTGTCATGATTGGATAAGAACAGATGCTCTAAACTTGTTATTTATTACCATTGAGGTTATCTTTAGTTAAGCATGTTAAATTTGATCCTGTATAGCTGTGCTTGTTTGTTTCATTTTATTTTTAGAGCTTGTACATGCTGTGAATCGTGTCTTGCTGTGATCATGATATGTTTCTACTTTAGCGTAGTTTGACTGATAAACATACACTATTCTTGATCTTTTAACAAGTGTTTATGTTGATGATAAGTGTTTACCAAGTAGTTTGTCATACTTGATTCATTCCCATGTGTTTATGCCCTGATCAACTCCGTACCATCTCTCTAATGGTTGTGGTCGGGCCATAGTTGTTATCATGAGTGCAGGATCTGTGATCAACATTGTGATCCTATAGTAGTGTAGGTTTCATAATATTGTGGTTTAATTCTGGCATAAGTTCATGTCCTTATAAGTCTATAAGATTAACAGATGCTACACTTGGTCTGGTTATGTGATTGCTTTCTGTTCATTTTTCGATAGGGCTTTGTTTTTAGTTATGGAAATAAGTTATGCTATTGTCTTCTCCATGATATTTGAGGCATAATTCTTTTACCAAGTCATGTGTAGATGCTGTGCAATGTGTACTTCGTAGATGATGAGGGCTGCTCTTTTCTTGAATAGATTCCAGAACGTAGCTACTGTTTTTAATTCTGGTTGCGCGTTACTGCTATCATTGGTTACTGTTCTGAAGCTCGTGTGTACATGCTGTGCAGTTTCACCATTGTAAAGTTCCTATCACCACGCGTATGTGAGGATTTACCTTTCCCATTTTAATAACCAGCAAGTATCCTAATGTCTACCTACAGTGGAGTTTTTTTGCTCTGCAGTGACAAATGAGAAGCACAGCTATAGCTTTTGGGGTGCAGGCTCTTGGTAAAATATTATAATCAACTGTTATGCTCAAAATGTTATAATCAGCCTTTATCCGGAACTTTCTATTTGAGTTCCTACACTATGGTACAAAGTAAAAACTGCAATCGATCTATTTCATCAAATTCATTTGTCGCCATCTGATTTTGCTGTTTTGAACTTTGTAATGTGGTTACCTGTAGCCTTTAGAATCTACCAGCATGGTAGAATCATAGGTTGGTCTTTGCCAAACAATCGTAGGTGTAAAGTTATGGGGTCTTTGCAGTGTGGTTACATGGTATGCGGTTACGTAACCTTTAGATTCTACCAGCATGTGAATTCCTGGTTCTTTGGATTCTTTGCAATCAGAATGCTGTAACTTTGTAATTGATTTGGGTTTCTGATGTAAAGAAGCTCATTGAGAGTTCACAAGGGCAGAATGTGTACCCAGTTGATCAACAAATGCTCATATACCAAGGGTCAGTTCTTAACGATGAGACTACGTTGGAGGAAAACAAAGTTGTTGAAAACAACTTTCTTGTGATTAATGCTTAGACAGGTACGCATCCTGCTTGATACTAGTTTATATGTCATAAAATTGTGGAATAGCATAGCGATGCGTAGAATGATAAAAAATCATAACAATACCTTGTGCATCGGAAGTATTTGTTTCGGATATCAAGATCTTGACCTCTCAGAACGTAATGAACTTCAGTGTCTATTGGAATTGTCTTAAAAGGTGTAGGTGTTTCTATTGCTGATCCTAGTTTTTTTATAAACTTCGTTTTAGTATGGCTACAGCCTAGAGTTGCTTCAGGACTGTTTCTACTAACTGATCATAAGATAGATGATTGTTATTATTGCTTCTGACTCTCGACCTTTCACAGAATAAGGGCTCATCAAGTGCAGCTCCAGCTAAATCCAAGGATCCCTCAAATCAGGTGAGTTGGAACTTGATTAGACTGATATGGGTTACTCACCACTAATGTCTCTTTATGTTCTTTTGGGGCAAAAAAATCTTTCACCCGTTCCATATATCCAAAACTTTGTCATGATTCTTTGGGAGTTATTTGCGGACAGTACCTTTTGCCATATTTTTTCACTGAAACTATGATGGTACTGGTTAAGTTCGTTGTTTCTTTAATTGGCAGAGATAGTTAAGCTCTGAGCCAACTATATTAGTTGAAATAGAATGGCAGATTTTACGAAGTTCACAACTATGAGCTCCTGACTCAACGTATTTTTGTCATCTGTTTGTGTTTTTTTTTCTGGTTAAGTCAAATTTCTCATTTCCTCACAATATATATATATATATATATATATATGACTTGCACTTATGTGTTTCTATTGGTGAGATTCTACTTTTTGACCTGCATTTATTACGCAGGCACCCCCTACTCAGACGGTGCCTGCTACTCCTGCCTCTCAAGCACCAGCCACACCAGCACCTCAAGCAGTGGCTGCGCCATCACCTATGTGAGTTTTACTCTTATTAAAAAAAACTGATTTGATCTTTTTCAGGTGTATTCTGTTGTGTTCAGATTTTTTTGGTCTCTTTAAAGATATTTTTTGTATATAAAATACCGCTTTGCCATTTTAAATGACATGCCATGAGATGCACAAGTCTGTATTTCTTTCTTTTTTATCAGTCACTGAAGATGTGATATTTTAATATCTTGGTATAGTTCCTTTTTAACTTCAGCAGGAGAGTCTCAAAAGGTTGTTAGTAAATAATAGCTTCCTATCATTGATTTGTAATTTTGTATTATTATTATTATGCTATATGGCTAGTGGTTGTTGGCAGATAGGTAACCCTATCCTTACCTTTACTGACGTAGTGTACCTGTCAGTGCTCCTGGTACAGCTGCCACCGCCTCCCCAGCTCCTGCTGTTGCTGTCTCGTGAGTTGATTTATGTTCTTTATTTCATCTTATTTTGATTTGTAATCTCATAAAATGCATTTCCTATTTCAAGAAGTTATATTACTTCCTCTTAACCCATTTGACATGATCTTTACTACCATCATTTGTACAGCACTGAAGCAGAAACTTATGGTCAGGCTGCTTCAAACCTTGTTGCGGGAGGCGCCCTAGAGGCAACAATTCAGTCAATTCTTGAAATGGGCGGTGGACATGGGACAGAGACACTGAATTGCTGCTCGTGATAGTGGCGCTTTTGCATGGGAGATCATTCCGGTCATTTTCTATCTCTTTGCCATATTAGCAACCATTCCTTTATTTGTTTTCTTAATGCCCTCTGTCCTATCTACCAGGTTGAAGTTCCTGTTGGCAGAGGAAAACCACCGGTACTTGTTGAAAAAGACGAGAGCCTAGAGCCCTAGACAGGGTAATTTTTTTCAAACACAAAAGCTGGAAACAATGAACTATAGGGCTATCCCATGCTTTTTTGTCAGCAGTATCTGTAAATCCTTTTGAAACAACCAAATTATTCTGTAAAAAACAAATTATGTCTGTCTCCATTCTGTATCAAGTGTTTTCATGCATTCTGTAGTGAAATATAAAATGTACCAGGCTCAAGAAATATTAGGCAGTACACACTCTGTTATTGGCAAAGTTGCTGATAGTTTGTCTTGTAGTTAATTAAAACAAGGAAAGTATGTCATTTGTTCTGTATAACCTTTTTATGTGATACTACTACTATGTAATATGAGCATTTTATGCCTCTTAGTTTGACCCAGCGAAACTGAGGAAGCTCCGCCCAAGTTTCAAGGAGAACACTGGTACCGTTACTGCCGGGAATGCTTCTAGTACAAGGTGCTCGTCTTTTTTATTAGATCTTAGCCTTGTGGAGTACTTCTGCAGTATATGGTTCCTGGACCACTGATGTCAGCGGAACATATTCTAAAATATGTGTTCTTCTTTCTTTCTTTTGACTCCTAAGATTATGTTCCATACAGTGCTTTGAACTTGATTAGTTTTCTTGCTGTCCTCTGTACTGCATGTAACTGCTGCTTGTCCTGTTTAATATTTATGTATTGTCTTCTTGGTATGTTTTTACAATCCAGCTAATAGTAAATGTTAGTATGTTGCTTAGTATTTCTAGCAGGAGTTTTGTAAATATGCAAAATTAAAAATGTTGAGGTTCTTATGTATATAATTCATTGCTGGTGAATGGCGAAGACAAGCTGAACCTCAGACCCTCTTTTCATCGTACTTTTTACTTGTTCTCTTTGTTCATCGACTGCCAGTATCCAATGTACTTGCACGGAATTTCCTGGTGTGTTTGTCTATGAACTGAATATGTGGTGCTTATATGTTTGTTTTACATGGAGCAGCACCCTGCCATACTACAGATTTGCATGTTTGTCCGCTTGTTTAACATGACCAACAAGATATTACAGTATATATTTCTGAAGCTTTGTTTCTGGTCTTGCAGAAAATGTGGCCTCCCTCCTGAGGCTTCGTTCGTTTAAACCCACCCCAAACTGCAGGGATTTCATCGGGTTTTGACCCACGTCTCCCCCGCGTGGAAGAAAACCTCTCGTATCGAAAGAAGAAAGAGGAGAGGGCGAGAGCAGCATGGTGCGGAGCGGGCGATCTCTCTCCTCCACTGAAGACCGGCTGCTGCACCATCCTTCTACCGGTGACAAGGGCCGTCTTGCCGGTGAGGCTCCACAGCTCCTCTCTACTTGCTCTACATAGTTAAAACCTTTTTGTCAGTGTCATTAGCAGTGCACATATATGCTATTTATTTGTCCCTGAGATTCAGTAAAACTGTATTTCTTGGAGCAACTGGCCTATCCATAAGGCTACACGGGAATAATTTGTGTAAAGAATAGGACAGGGAACTGCCTATAAGCATGACAAATACATGTCAAACAAATCTACAATATTGTAACCCAATCTCAATCTGTCCACAGATGTGATACTTGCTTTAAGAGTTAAGACCGATCATCAGAATTTCTAAAAAAGTTTAGTGAGCGGTTCAAAATTATATTATGTCGCGAATATATTTATACCATTCCTTGCAAAAAGAATATATTTATACCATAACCATCTTAACTGATAAAATAAGATTAGTGGATGAGATGAGTGCTTACTCGAAGTAACAAATTCCTCACTGGGCAGCAGAAAGGCAAATTTGTTGATTGTTGCTCAATTCTTTTATCAGCTCCATTCCAGAATTCGGCAAAGAAGAATTCTCACGAGCAAAATGACCCCGTAACATCATTCGAGATATCACTGCCCGCCAAAAAGTTGACATGACAGCAGGTTGCGCAGAAGCAATGGTGGTAGCGGCGGTATGTAGCTGTTGTCACTCCACAGATAATACCAAGCTTGTATGTGTGTCCCCAACACAAGCAAAGAGATGGAATATTAAGTAGACTTGTTAGGACAGCCTAAAATGGTAAAAGCTAACTGTCCTAATAATTAATCTATAGGTGATGAAAAGAAGCAGGAGGTGCAAAATTCGACATATTTGTACGAACAATCGAGAAAGGCAAAAGCCAACTATTCAAAAGTACAATATTTAGAGACAAATACACTTATGGTCATTGAAGTTGAGGTCAAAACACACTACGGTCACTGGACTTTAGAATACGCTTAATACGGCCATTGAATAGAGTTGTGGTTATTATACGGTCACTGACTCACCGTAGAGCTACGTATTTTGTTCAATTGACTGGTTAAATAGTCTCCCTGCTCTATGGGGTCCCACCTAGGAAAATAATTGGTGCAAGAGTGGGATTCGACCTCGGCCACATGGTAATAAACCTCACGCGCTAGCCAACTAGGCCGCCCTCGTTTTAATCCATTATATCGAGGATTCCTTTTTTATACTCCCTCCATCTCAAAATAAATGTCTCAACTTTGTACTAACTTTGATTGAGACACTTAACTTGGGATATTTATTTTGAGACGAAAGGAGTAGTATACATAAGCTACTATCCTATCGCCTCAAAATAAAAGCTACTACTATGCTACGTTTTGACATAATTCGTCTTTGTAATTTTTATCACCCTTGCCATGTGGTCATAAGGTTTTTTTTTGAACATCAGTACAGACACAAGCGCTCATATACACGCGCATACACTCACCTTATGAACGCGCACACCCTACCCCTATGAGTATTTTCGAAAGGCTGAGCCGACATATCATCTTGAGATTTACAAAGTCATCGTAGGCGTCTCGTCGTCGACGGGAACATCTCCTTCCACTGAATGCGCATCGCTGAAATCCTGAAATAAATCCAGAAATAAATGCGAGCACCAAGATTTGGACCGACTGCTAGTGCCTGCATGTTGTGTTTTTTTCTTTTGTGTTGTGTGTGCGCGCACATGTTATCTGGGAATTTTTTTTTAGAGTCTGTTTTTTTGTTTCTATTGTGTGTGTATATGGTCTGTGTGCGTGTTAGTGTGTTCCTGCGTGTGTGCGGCCTCTGCGTGATGCTCCATGGAGGCGGGACCAGCATGGCCTGCTCACTGCCTGCTACGGCCAACACACTCCCGCTTGACATGCTGGCAAAAACGATAAATTTAACCCGTAGATGAAAAAAATTCATAAAATGAACTGCTGACGAAAAAATTTCACCTAACTAAACTTTTTGAGTAGCGCCCAACACCTAGACGTCACACTACACTATACAGCGTCTAACTGACAGAAACTACACATCTAATCAACATCGTACCTCAGACGGCTTAAAAATTACTTAAGTCAATATGTAACCCCTAGCGCCTGCACACTCGACTCAGATACTGCAATCGATCGATTGGAGTTGGACGTGGCGCTCTATGTTGCCTTGTAGCGTTATTAAGCCAGCACGTATACTATCAACAAACGGCACATGGTTGGAGCTAAACTATCATCAAGGCGTCCTTAAACGCATGCACTTTTCAGGGGAGCACATGCGCTGCAACATCATCAGGATAATTAGTCCGAACATAGTGACGGCACATGGCGAGGCAGTCAACAAATACTAGTCAAACCCACGAGATCTATGTTGACACCTGATTTTGGCAAGATACAAAGTGGAAGGGTTTTCAACATGAGAAAGTTTCACATCGTCGAGTGGAACAATTTTGATGTTTAGTCTATCGCCATTCGACCTCATCTCAGTGGCTGAAGCTGTACTCCGAGTGACAAAATTTAGTGTTCTGAGTACTTTTCGGCCGATTACGCCCTCAATATGACCTCAGATGAAGGAGTACTCTAAAGAAATGGTCTTCGTCTCATCGAGGCGATTGATTTTCATATATAAGTCATCTCAATTCGAGTTCGTTGCAAAAGTTATAGTCAATATGGTGTGGACCAGCTAGGAATCAAAATATTACGCTGGACATCAGACACATGTTGATGGGTGTCTGGTACAATGCGTGAGCAATTAGCCATTGAAGCTGACCTCGGATCTAAAAGTCTTCAACATGAAAGTTTTTCGTCTCGTCAAGCCGATCGATTTTCATATATAAATTGTCTCGATCCAAGTTAGTATGCGACCTGGGGAGGCAAGACAGGATCAGGCTGTGTTTTCAGTCGGAAATCCAAGTGAAAAAGTTTACCATCCGAGTGAAAACTTACCGGTCGAGTGAAAATTTACTGATGGAGTGAAAATTTGCTGACTGGATGAACTTATTATTATCCGAGTAAAAATATAGTCATCCGAGTGAAATTGTCCTCCAGGTGAAAATATTTCGAGTGAAAAGATTACCATCGGAACGAAAACTTGCCGATCGAGTAAGATATTGCCTTCCGAGTGGAAATATAGTCATCCGAGTGGAAATATAGTCATCCGAGTGAAAGATTGTCTTCCGAGTGAAAAAGTCCAGTCGGACGGTCCGAGTGAAAGTCTCTAATATCCGAGTGGATGAGCTCGAATCCGAGTGAAACTGAACATGTGCCCGAAAGTTTATCAAAATGACTTCGGATGAAGAAGTGTTCAATACAGAAGTTGTGCGTATCATCAAGACGGTAAACTTTGGTTTTGGAGTCATCATCATCAGAGATAGTATATGGCCTGCAAATTCACTACGAGACTCGGATAATCCAGTCTACTGCAGGACCGAGTCCGACTGGAAGGTAAAGATGACCTCAAGAAGTATTCAAGATGGTCTTATTTGAAAAAGTGATCAACATGAGAGTTGTTCGTATCATCGAGGCGCACAAGTCTGATATTTGGGCCGTCTTGATCGGAGATCATATGCAAGCTCAACGGCCCGCGCAAGGAGGAGGACAGAAGTTGGGCCAAATTCAGACTGAATCCGAGTTGGAATAGAACTAGGACTCTAGGACGTGAATTGATGTAATTTTTCGTGTAAGGAAAGCCTAGATGAATCCTTTACTTGTACGGGAAGTCCAGCCGCCTCTTATATATGTTGGGGGTGACGGCCGATTGAACAACACACAATCGAACAAATCTATATACTACTTTTCCAATTTACGTTTTATCTCTCCACCATTTTCTCTCTCGTTCTTCGCCGTTCTTCATGTTTGAGAGCCGCGAATCCCGAGGCTCTAGGGGCGAGCGAATCGACCTAGGGGTTTTCGGGTCTGCAAAAGCGCCCGCCGACTATCTTGCGTATCGCGCTATTGGTCGGGTCTCCTTCGACGTGAGCTGCGGTGCATCACCCCCGGCGTCGAGGGTACACGTGACGTGTTCGTGTATCAACACACTTTTTGGTGACTCCGTTGGGGAACGAAGATCAATCATCATCATCCACCATGTCCGATCTTCCCAAGCCATCTGAGGTAGACGCCGGTAACATCATTAAGCCTAGTCTTGATGAGATATCGGCCGATCATCGCCAAGTCTATGAGGAGTACAAGAAGGCACGTGAAGAGAAGGATTTGCAGGAGTTCCTTGCAAAATTCAAAAAGGATCGCCAAGGCAACATCACTCCGATTGAAGAAATCAAGTTCCCTCCTCTTCAAGCCGAGCAGGTTAAACCTTCTGTGAGTACTACCTTTTCTCCTGAGCAGTGGGCTGAGATTGAGAGTCGTATTGCCGATGGTAACAATCTAGTCTATCAAACTTTCATAGAAAATACTAATGCTCAGAAGAATATATCTCAATCGTCTAGTGGTAATGATGGTGTAGCTGCTAGTGTGCAAAACCCTAATCTGGCTTTACCTATTTCATCGGCGCCTCCCGTGCCGATGGCTTATTATCCTACACAAACAAATCATATTGTGGCTACACCCATTAATCCTATTATGAGCATGCCAGGTTCGGTGGCAACACCGAACCAAACCCTACCTACAGCTACAACCACTCGACCACTAGCAAATTATGGATCGACATACATGCCACAATTCCTACCTACAGCTAGTAACCCTACTCCTCCTATGTCACTGCCACAAGCTTCATCGTCCACTATGGATGATGGTCTAGCTAATATTAGAGAGGAGATGGCTAAGATGCTTCGAGAAAATTTTGGAGTTGAGTTACCTCGGAATCGGATTTACCAAAAGCCGTACCCCGAGTACTTTGATGCCATCCAGTGCCCTCCGGGATATAAGATTCCAGATTTTGTTAAGTTCAATGGAGAGGGCACAAAAACTGGGAGCATGTTAGTCAATACTTGGCACAATTAGGTGAAGCAGGCTCACTAAATGAGTTGAAAGTGCGTTTATTTCCTTTATCATTAACTGGTACCGCATTTTCATGGTTTTCTTCTTTACCACATGGTTCCATTCGAGTTTGGTCGTAGCTAGAGCAGAAATTTCATGATCACTTTTATAGCGGCGACAATGAACTCAAGTTGTCACATCTAACATCGGTTAAACAGAAGCATGATGAATCGGTCTTCGATTACATCAAGAGACTCAGAGAAACGAAGAACCAGTGTTTTAGTTTGGTGATAACCGAGAGAGACTTGGCGGACCTAGTGCTGAGTGGTTTGAGAACTCCCATTAGAGAAAAGCTAGAAGGTTATGAGTTCTTAAATATCAATCAAGTCTTACAAAGGGCTTTGGCTCAGGAAAGCCGAAGCAAAGATCTCAAAGAAGTGCATAGATACAAAGCTGATCGTCCAAAGATGAATATGGTGGAATGTGATAGTGATCACTCGGACGATGAGGGTGATGTTTTTTCTACTGAATTTGTTTGGCCATCTAAGGCCAAACCCTTTACTTGCAATGATCTGAAACCGATTCATAAGAATCATGATGAAGAGATGAAGTTTACTTTTAACATTGCTAAGTGTGATAGAATATTTGATACTTTGCTGCAGGCCAAGATTATTAGAATATCTCATACTTTACCACCGTTTGAAGAGCTAAAACGGCGTGCTTATTGCAAGTATCATAATTCTTTTTCTCATGCTACTAACGATTGCAATGTTTTTCGACGACAGATACAATCGGCCATTAATGACGGACGATTGAACTTTTCTGAGATGCAAGTTGATAAACAGCCTTTTCCAATGAATACCATGGATTTGAAGGGGAAGAAGCTACTCATTCGTCCGGAGGTAGCCGAATCTGCTAATAAAGCTAATGTCATTGTTGGTGAGTCCAGGAAAGACAAGGAGGACAACAAGGTCTTGGGGAGACAGGTTGTGCTTGGTAAGCAACCCGATGGCAAGGAAGTGATCAAAATCACCATCAAGAATCCT
>NC_041384.1:63076572-63146756 GCF_002162155.2 Triticum dicoccoides | reverse complement strand
AATGCTCGTGTGAGATTTGTCAAGCCCAAGAGTCCATAAGTTGGCAAGTGGAAAAGGAATGAAGTTAAAGTACAGCGCAAGCGGATCAAACCAACTTTTGATATGTTGCTGTCCAAATATGCCAATCAGTCGGCTGGTTCCAGCTCTAACCGGCCATCATACTTGAAGCGACCAAGGTCACCATCAGATGATATGTTCAGTCAGTATATGAAACCGAGTGGACCAAAGGCGCTATTTGCAGAAGAGCAGAGGCAAACTGTTTGGGACCGACTTGAATAATCATATAATGGCCGACTAAACATCGGTAACTATCGGTCGGCTCGTCAAAACATGCGACCGAATGGAAATTATCCGAGTGTAAGAATGCACCCAGGTGGAAGCTATCCGAGTGAAAAAATGTGGCCAAGTAGATTCCATCAGAGTGGATTCCATCCGAGTGAATTCCATCCGAGTGAATTCCATCAGAGTAAAAAGGTGCGCCCGAGTGGAAATTTCATGCATTTGGAAAGTCGAAAAGAATGGCGTGTTAAATCACCAAGTGTTGCAGCGGTTGAGTCAGGAAAAGGCAAGGAGAAAATGGATGCCGACTCACTTATCTTGGGCACCGAAACATTCGCCATACAGCAGCCGATTGTGCATAGCAATCCGACTGAGCCGATACTTGCTATCGCGCCAAAGCACTCGGCTAATGACCATGAAGCAAGCACCAGCCAAGTAAAAATGAGAGATCCTAAATACACTCAGCCAAAGTGGTGTCCTCCAGGGCTAACAAAGACACAAAAAAGGAAACTATAGAGGTTAAGGAGTCAAGAGATGGCAGAACAAGAGGCCGAGAAGCAAAGGGATAAGTTGTTCAATGACACTCGGCCTGTGGTACCTACAAAACAAGTGTGGAGTCCCAAACAAATACAAGATGCAGTGGCTTCTACACCTATCACTGCAGCACCTACACTACCAAAAGAGGACGACGCAATCATTGCATCGTCTATGTTACCTATTGCTTCCTCTTCACTCAGACAAATTTCAGAATCGATGGATGCACTCGAGGAGGAGGCTGATATGTTGGACTATGAGTCTATGCCGGTTCATGAAGGTATGGATATCAATATGGTGTATAACTTACCTGTTGAGTTTCGTGCTGTAGATAAGGAAGGGGAGGTGGCTCAGATGGATTTTGGCCCTAAAAACGCAATATCCGAGAAGCCAAAAGAACCAGTAACGCATCTGAAACCATTATATCTCAGAGGTCATATCAATGGGTTGCCACTCACTCGGATGCTTGTTGATGGTGGCGCTGTGGTAAATCTTATGCCCTATTCGGTCTTCAAGAAATTGGGTTTGCCTGATGAAGAATTGATCAAGACCAATATGGTGCTCAACTGATTTGAAGGCAAAGAGAAAACTGAAGCCAAAGGTGTAATGTATGTGGAGCTTACAGTCGGAAGCAAAACTTTGGCTAATGCATTCTTTGTCGCTGAGGTGCAAGGTAACTACATCATCATACTAGGCCGTGATTGGGTTCATGTTGGGGAACGTAGCATAAATTCAAAATTTTCCTACGTGTCACCAAGATCTATCTATGGAGTCATCTAGCAACGAGGGAGGAGTGGATCTACATACCCTTGTAGATCGCGCGCGGAAGCATTCAAGAGAACGGGGTTGATGGAGTCGTACTCGTCGTGATCCAAATCACCGATGATCCTAGCGCCGAACGGACGGCACCTCCGCGTTCAACACACGTACGGAGCAGCGACGTCTCCTCCTTCTTGAGCCAGCAAGGGGGAAGGAGAGGTTGATGGAGATCCAGCAACACGACGGTGTGGTGGTGGAAGTAGCGGGATTCCAACAGGGCTTCGCCAAGCGCTGCGGGAGGAGGGAGATGTGTCATGGGAGGGAGAGGGAGGCACCAGGGCTTAGGTGTGGCTGCCCTCCCTTCCCCCCACTATATATAGGGCCAAGGGAGAGGGAGGGGGGGCGCAGCCTTGGCCCTTCCTCCAAGGAAGGGTGCGGCCAGGGAGGAGTCCATCCTCCCCAAGGCACCTAGGAGGTGCCTTCCCCCTTTAGGACTCTTCCTTTCCCTCATCTCTTGGCGCATGGGCCTCTTGGGGCTGGTGCCCTTGGCCCATATAGGCCAAGGCGCACACCCCTACAGCCCATGTGGCCCCGCGGGGCAGGTGGACCCCCTTGGTGGACCCCCGGACCCCTTTCGGCACTCCCGGTACAATACCGATAATGCGCGAAACTTTTCCGGCGACCAAAACAAGACTTCCCATATATAAATCTTTACCTCCGGACCATTCCGGAACTCCTCATGACGTACGGGATCTCATCTGGGACTCCGAACAACTTTCGGGTTACCGCATACTAATATCTCTATAACCCTAGCGTCACCGAACCTTATGTGTGTAGACCCTACGGGTTTGGGAGACATGCAGACATGACCGAGATGACTCTCCGATCAATAACCAACAGCGGGATCTGGATACCCATGTTGGCTCCCACATGTTCCACGATGATCTCATCGGATGAACCACGATGTCAAGGACTTAATCAATCCCGTATACAATTCCCTTTGTCTATAGGTACGACACTTGCCCGAGATTCGATCGTCGGTATCCCGATACCTTGTTCAATCTCGTTACCGGCAAGTCTCTTTACTCGTTTCATAACACATCATCCCGTGATCAACTCCTTGATCACATTGTGCACATTATGATGATGTCCTACCGAGTGGGCCCAGAGATACCTCTCCATTTACACGGAGTGACAAATCCCAGTCTCGATTCATGCCAACCCAACAGACACTTTCGGAGATACCTGTAGTGTACCTTTATAGCCACCCAGTTACGTTGTGACGTTTGGCACACCCAAAGCACTCCTACGGTATCCGGGAGTTGCACAATCTCATGGTCTAAGGAAATGATACTTGACATTAGAAAAGCTTTAGCATACGAACTACATGATCTTGTGCTAGGCTTAGGATTGGGTCTTTGTCCATCACATCATTCTCCTAATGATGTGATCCCGTTATCAATGACATCCAATGTCCATGGTCAGGAAACCGTAACCATCTATTGATCAACGAGCTAGTCAACTAGAGACTTACTAGGGACATGGTGTTGTCTATGTATCCACACATGTATCTGAGTTTCCTATCAATACAATTCTAGCATGGATAATAAACGATTATCATGAACAAGGAAATATAATAATAACTAATTTATTATTGCCTCTAGGGCATATTTCCAACAGTCTCCCACTTGCACTAGAGTCAATAATCCAGTTCACATCGATATGTGATTAACACTCAAGGTCACATCCCCATGTGACTAACACCCAAAGAGTTTACTAGAGTCAATAATCTAGTTCACATCGATATGTGATTAACACTCAATGAGTTCTGGGTTTGATCATGTTATGCTAGTGAGAGATGTTATAGTCAACGGGTCTGAATCTTTCAGATCCGTATGTACTTCGCAAATTTCTATGTCATCTTGTAGATGCAACTACTACGCTACATTTGGAGCTATTCCAAATAACTGTTCTACTATATGAATCCAATTTACTACTCAGAATAATCTGGATTAGTGTCAAAGTTTGCATCGGCGTAACCCTTTACGACGAACTCTTTTACCACCTCCATAATCGAGAAAATTCCTTAGTCCACTAGTTACTAAGGATAAATTTGACCGCTGTCTTGTGATCCATTCTTGGATCACTCTTGTACCCCTTGACTGACTCATGGCAAGGCACATTTCAGGTGCGGTACATAGCATGGCATACCGTATAGAGCCTATGACAAAAGCATAGGGGACGACCTTCGTCCTTCCTCTTTCTTCTGCCGTGGTCGAGCTTTAAGTCTTAACTTCATACCTTACAACTCAGGCAAGAACTCCTTCTTTGACTGGTCCATCTTGAACACCTTCAAGATCATGTCAAGGTATGTGCTCATTTGAAAGTACCATTAAGAATTTTGATCTATCCTTATAGATCTTGATGCTCAATGTTCAAGTAGCTTAATCCAGGCTTTCCATTGAAAAATACTTTCCAAATAACCCTATATGCTTTCCAGAAATTCTATGTCATTTCTGATCCACAATATGTCAACAACATATACTCATCAGAAATTCTATAGTGCTCCCACTCACTTCTTTGGAAATACAAGTTTCTCATAAAATTTGTATACACCCAAAACTTTGATCATCTTATCAAAGCATACATTCCAACTCCGAGATGCTTACTCCAGTCCTTAGAAGGATTGCTGGAGCTTTGCATACTTATTAGCATCTTTCAGGATTAACAAAACCTTCCGGTTGTATCACATACAACCTTTCCTCAAGAAAATCGTCGAGGAAACAATGTTTTGACATCCTATCTGCAAGATTTCATAAATAATGCAGTAATCGCTAATATAATTCCAACAGACTCTTAGCATCGCTACGAGTGAGAAAGTCTCATCGTAGTCAACTCCTTGAACTTATCGGAAAACATCTTAACGACAAGTCGAGCTTTCTTAATGGTGACATTTACCATCATTGTCCGTCTTCCTTTTAAAATCCATATGTACCTAACAGCCTTACGACCATCAAGTAGTTCTTCCAAAGTCTACACTTTGTTTTCATACATGGATCCTATCTCGGATTTTATGGCCTCGAGCCATTTATCGGAATCCGGGCCCACCATCGCTTCTCCATGGCTCGTAGGTTCATTGTTGTCTAGCAACATGACTTCCAAGATAGGATCACGTACCACTCTGAAGTAGTACGCATCCTTGTCATCCCACGAGGTTTGGTAGTGACTTGATCTGAAGTTTCATGATCACTATCATAAGCTTCCACTTCAATTGGTGTAGGTGCCACAGGAACAACTCCCTGTGCTCTGCCACACACTAGTTGAAGAGACGGTTCAATAACCTCATCAAGTCTCCACCATCCTCCCATTCAATTCTTTCGAGAGAAACTTTTCCTCGAGAAAGGACCCGATTCTAGAAACAATCCCTTATTTCTTTCGGATCTGAGACAGGAGGTATACCCAACTGTTTTGGGTGTCCTATGAAGATGCATTTATCCGCTTTGGGTTCGAGCTTATCAGCCTAAAACTTTTTCACATAAGCGTCGCAGCCCCAAACTTCTAAGAAATGACAGCTTAGGTTTCTCTAAACCATAGTTCATATGGTGTCATCTCACCGGAATTACGTGGTGCCCTATTTAAAGTGAATGTGGTTGTCTTTAATGCCTAACCCATAAACTATCGTGGTAATTCGATAAGAGACATCATGGTATGCATCATATCCAATAGGGTGCAGTTATGATGTTCGGACACACCATCACACTATGGTGTTCCAGGCTGTATTAGTTGTGAAACAACTTCCACAATGTCTTAATTCTGTGCCAAACTCGTAATTCAGATATTCATCTCTATGATCATATCATAGATATTTTATCCTCTTGTCACGACGATCTTTCAACTTCACCCTGAAATTACTTGAACCTTTTCAATAATTCAGACTCGTGATTCATCAAGTAAATATACTCAACATCTACTCAAATCATCTGTGAAGTAAGAACATAACGATATCCACTGCATGCCTCAGCACTCATTGGATTGCACACATCAAAATGTATTACTTCCAACAAGTTGCTTTCTAGTTCCATTTACTGAAAACGAGGCTTTCAGTCATCTTGCCCATGTGGTATGATTTGCATGTCTCAAGTGATTCAAAATCAAGTGAGTCCAAATCGTCCATTTGCATGGAGTTTCTTCATGCATATACACCAATAGACATGGTTCGCATGTCTCAAACCTTTCAAAACAAGTGAGCCCAAAGATCCATCAACATGGAGCTTCTTCATGCGTTTTATACCGATATGACTTACGTGGCAGTGCCACAAGTAGGTGGTACTATCATTACTATCTTTTGGCATGAACATGTGTATCACTACGATCGAGATTCAATAAACCATTCATTTCAGGTGTAAGACCATTGAAGGTATTATTCAAATAAACAGAGTAACCATTATTCTCTTTAAATGAATAATCGTATTGCGATAGACATAATCCAATCATGTCTATGCTCAACACAAACACCAATCTCGATGGTAGAGGGAGCGTACGATATTTGATCAACCTTGGAAATACTTCCAACACATATCGTCATCTCACCTTTAGCTAGTCTCCGTTTATTCCGTAGCTTTTATTTCGAGTTACTAACACTTAGCAACCGAACCGGTATCTAATACCCTGGTGCTACTAGGAGTACTAGTAAAGTACACATTAACATAATACATCCAATATACTTCTATCGACCTTGCCAGCCTTCTTATCTACCAAGTATCTAGGGTAATTCTGCTCCAGTGGTTGTTCCCTTTATTACAGAAGCACTTAGTCTCGGGTTTGCGTTCAACCTTGGGTTTCTTCACTAGAGCAGCAGCTGATTTGCCGTTTCATGAAGCATCCCTTTTTTGCCCTTGCCCTTCTTAAAACTAGTGGTTTCACCAATCATCAACAATTGATGCTCCTTCTTGATCTCTACTTTTGTGGTGTCAAACATCGCGAATATCTCAAGGATCATCATATATGTCCCTGATATATTATAGTTCATCACGAAGCTCAAGCAGCTTGGTGGTAATGACTTCGGAGAACCATCACTATTTCATCTGGAAGATCAACTCCCACTCGATTCAAGCGATTGTTGTACTCAGACAATCTGAGCACAAGTTCAACAATTGAGCTTTTCTCCCTTAGTTTGCAGGCTAAGAAAATCGTCGGAGGTCTTATACCTCTTGACGCGGGCACGAGCCTGAAATCCCAATTTCAGCCCTCGAAACATCTCATATGTTTCGCGACGTTTCAAAATGTCTTCGGTGCCTCAACTCTAAGCCGTTTAACTATCACGTAGTTATCAAAATGTGTATGTCAGATGTTCGCAACATCCATAGACAACGTTCGAGGTTCAGCACACTGAGCGGTGCATTAAGGACATAAGCCTTGTATGAAGCAATGAGGACAATCCTCAGTTTACAGACCTAGTCCGCATAATTGCTACTATCAACTTTCAACTAAATTTTCTCTAGGAACATATCTAAACAGTAGAACTGAAGCGCGAGCTATGACATAATTTGCGAAGACCTTTTGACTATGTTCAGGATAATTAAGTTCATCTTGTGAACTCCCACTCAGATAGACATCCCTCTAGTCATCTAAGTGATTACATGATCCGAGTCAACTAGGTCGTGTCCGATCATCACGTGAGACGGACTAGTCATCATCGATGAACATCTTCATGTTGATCGTATCTACCATACGACTCATGCTCGACCTTTCGGTCTCTTGTGTTCCAAGGCCATGTCTGTACATGCTAGGCTCGTCAAGTCAACCTAAGTGTTTTGCATGTGTTCCGGGGCCATGTCTGTACATGCTAGGCTCGTCAACACCCGTTGTATTCGAACGTCAGAATCTATCACACCCGATCATCACATGGTGCTTCGAAACGACGAACTTTCGCAACGGTGCACAGTTAGGGGGAACACTTTCTTGAAATTTTAATGAGAGATCATCTTATTTACTACCGTCGTTCTAAGCAAATAAGATGTATAAACATGATAAACATCACATGCAATCAAATAGTGACATGATATGGCCAATATCATATTGCTCCTTTTGATCTCCATCTTCGGGGCTCCTTGATCATCATCGTCACTGGCATGACACCATGATCTCCATCATCGTGTCTTCATGAAGTTGTCTCGCCAACTATTACTTCTACTACTATGGCTAATGGTTAGCAATAAAGTAAAGTAATTACATGACGTTTATGTTGACACGCAGGTCATAAATAAATTAAGACAACTCCTATGGCTCCTGTCGGTTGTCATACTCATCGACATGCAAGTCATGATTCCTATTACAAGAACATGATCAATCTCATACATCACATATATCATTCATCACATCCTTTTGGCCATATCACATCACATAGCATACCCTGCAAAAACAAGTTAGACGTCCTCTAATTGTTGTTTGCATGTTTTACATGGCTGCTATGGGTTTCTAGCAAGAACGTTTCTTACCTACGCAAAAACCACAACGTGATATGCCAATTGCTATTTACCCTTCATAAGGACCCTTTTCATCGAATCCGATCCGACTAAAGTGGGAGAGACAGACACTCGCTAGCCACCTTATGCAACTAGTGCATGTCAGTCGGTGGAACCAGTCTCACGTAAGAGTACGTGTAAGGTCGGTCCGGGCCGCTTCATCCCACAATGCCACCGAATCAAGATTGGACTAGTAACAGTAAACATATTGAACAAAATCAATGCCCACAACTACTTTGTGTTCTACTCGTGCATAGAAACTACACATAGACCTAGCTCATGATGCCACTGTTGGGGAACGTAGCATAAATTCAAAATTTTCCTACGTGTCACCGAGATCTATCTATGGAGTCATATAGCAACGAGGGAGGAGTGCATCTACATACCCTTCTAGATCGCGCGCGGAAGCGTTCAAGAGAACGGGGTTGATGGAGTCGTACTCGTCGTGATCCAAATCACCGATGATCCTAGCGCCGAACGGACGGCACCTCCGCGTTCAACACACGTACGGAGCAGCGATGTCTCCTCCTTCTTGATCCAGCAAGGGGGAAGGAGAGGTTGATGGAGATCCAGCAACACGACGGCGTAGTGGTGGAAGTAGCGGGATTCCAACAGGGCTTCGCCAAGCGCTGCGGGAGGAGGGAGATGTGTCATGGGAGGGAGAGGGAGGCGCCAGGGCTTAGGTGTGGCTGCCCTCCCTTCCCCCCACTATATATAGGGCCAAGGGAGAGGGGGGGGGCGCAGCCTTGGCCCTTCCTCCAAGGAAGGGTGCGGCCATGGAGGAGTCCATCCTCCCCAAGGCACCTAGGAGGTGCCTTCCCCCTTTAGGACTCTTCCTTTCCCTCATCTCTTGGCGCATGGGCCTCTTGGGGCTGGTGCCCTTGGCCCATATAGGCAAAGGCGCACACCCCTACAGCCCATGTGGCCCCCCGGGGCAGGTGGACCCCCTTGGTGGACCCCCGGACCCCTTTCGGCACTCCCGGTACAATACCGATAATGCGCGAAACTTTTCCGACGACCAAAACAAGACTTCCCATATATAAATCTTTACCTCCGGACCATTCCGGAACTCCTAGTGACGTCCGGGATCTCATCCGGGACTCCGAACAACTTTCGGGTTACCGCATACTAATATCTCTATAACCCTAGCGTCACCGAACCTTAAGTGTGTAGACCCTACGGGTTCGGGAGACATGCAGACATGACCGAGATGACTCTCCGGTCAATAACCAACAGCGGGATCTGGATACCCATGTTGGCTCCCACATGTTCCACGATGATCTCATCGGATGAACCATGATGTCAAGGACTTAATCAATCCCGTATACAATTCCCTTTGTCTATCGGTACGACACTTGCCCGAGATTCGATCGTCGGTATCCCGATACCTTGTTCAATCTCGTTACAGGCAAGTCTCTTTACTCGTTTCGTAACACATCATCCCCTGATCAATTCCTTGATCACATTGTGCACATTATGATGATGTCCTACCGAGTGGGCCCAGAGATACCTCTCCATTTACACAGAGTGACAAATCCCAGTCTCGATTCGTGCCAACCCAACAGACACTTTCGGAGATACCTGTAGTGTACCTTTATAGCCACCCAGTTACGTTGTGACGTTTGGCACACCCAAAGCACTCCTACGGTATCCGGGAGTTGCACAATCTCATGGTCTAAGGAAATGATACTTGACATTAGAAAAGCTTTAGCATACAAACTACATGATCTTGTGCTAGGCTTAGGATTGGGTCTTTGTCCATCACATCATTCTCCTAATGATGTGATCCCGTTATCAATGACATCCAATGTCCATGGTCAGGAAACCATAACCATCTATTGATCAATGAGCTAGTCAACTAGAGGCTTACTAGGGACATGGTGTTGTCTATGTATCCACACATGTATGTGAGTTTCCTATCAATACAATTCTAGCATGGATAATAAACGATTATCATGAACAAGGAAATATAATAATATCTAATTTATTATTGCCTCTAGGGCATATTTCCAACAGTTCATGCAAACCAGTGTGTGCCATCCACTATGCACCAGTTTTTGATTCAGTGGGTTGATGATGAAGTGGAAGTCATTCATGCGGACAACTCGGCCTATGTTGCTTTGGCCGATGCATCGGTGGATTGGCAACATCCCAATGCTACTTGCTTGACGAGACGTGACTAATCAGAGTTTGATTTTCTCAGCACGACAAGAATGGTTTTGTGCCCGTCTCTTTAAAGCCGACTGAATGCAATCGACTCCAAGGTATGATATGTTTAAATGGATTCTAGCTCCGAGTGATTACAAAAACGTCTTGTAAAATATCGGTCTAGCGAGGATGATATGTATGAGTCTATAGAGGAGTTAGATGACATGGATAAACTTGGACAAGGTTTTACATCGGCCGATCCATTAGAAGAGATAGATATTGGAGATGGTTCAGTCACTCGGCCGACGTTTGTAAACAAAAATTTGAGAGCCGATTGTAAAGCTAAGTTAATCAAGCTATTGAAAGAATATGTTTGTTGCTTTGCATGGGAATATCATGAGATGCCAGGTTTAAGCCGAGAGCTAGTGGAACATCGGTTACCTATAAAGGCCGGTTTTAGACCTGATAAACAGTCGGCCAGAAAATTTAATCCAAAAACATATGACCGGATCAAGGAAGAGATTGGTCGTTTGCTTGAAGCTAATTTCATTCGACCTTGCAGATATGCTGAGTGGATTTCTAACATTGTCCCAATGGAGAAGAAGGGATCTGGAAAGTTGAGGGTGTGCATTGACTTCAGAGATTTGAATAGGGCTACACCCAAAGATGAGTATCCATGCCAATAGCCGATATGCTTATTAATGATGCTTCTGGACATAAGGTCATTAGCTTTCTAGATGGTAATGCCAGATACAATCAAATTTTTATGGCCGAAGAGGACATGTACAAAACGGCTTTCCGATGTCCTGGTTTCCTTGGTTTATTCGAGTGGACACTGATGACATTCGGATTAAAAATGCTGGAGCCACGTATCAAAGGGCTATGAATTTGTTTTTTCATGATTTACTCGGTGTCATACTTGACGTTTATATTGATGATATTGTTGTCAAATCGGATGCTTTTGAATATCACTTGGCCGATTTGCGTTTAGCTTTTGAAAGAATGAAAAAGTATGGACTAAAGATAAATCCTTTAAAGTGTGCATTCGGCGTATCAGCTGGCAAGTTTTTGGGTTTCATTATTCATGAAGATGGCATAGAGATTGATCCCAAAAAGATAGAGGCCATACAGAAAGTGGAGGCTCCAACATGCAAGAGAGATATGCAAAAGTTCCTTGGCAAGGTCAATTATTTGAGAAGGTTCATAGATAATCTGTCAGGGAAAGTTGATGCATTTACTCCTATCCTTCGGTTGAAGAATGATGCTGATTTCACTTGGGGGGCAAAACAGCAAGAAGCATTGAAAGTGCAACTATCCCCGGGTGGTTTTGGTAATTCCTAACAACATATAGCTCATTGAGCTAATGCTATTCCAAGATAAATATTTCAGGAAAGCTTAATGATTGGCATGGCATGGATTAGAAAGTGGACCCTTCAAAATGCTAAGGACAAAGGATTGGCTCAAGCTCAAAGCACAAGACTCTACATTTTCTATTTTAGTGATCCAAGATCACATTGAGTCTATAGGAAAAGCCAATACTATTAAGAAGGGATGAGGTGTTGCATAATGAGGATCTTGCTCAAAATGCTTAGTGATATGCTCCAAAACCCTCCACTACTTTCTCATATCCACATATGTCCTAAACCAAAAAGTCCAACTCGGCCCCATCGAAATTTCATATCCGGAGCCACCAAGTTCAGTTGTCATGGCCACTGCCAGAAACCCTAATCAATTCGGTCTCACCGATAGGGATCTCGGTCCCACCAAGATGGGGTTGCAAACTCTCTGTTTCCTTTTCGTAACGTTTCGGTCAAACCGAGATGAGCGATCGGTCCCACCGAGATTACAATGCAAACTCTCTGTTTCCCTTTTGTAACGTTTCGGTCCAACCGAGATGAGTGAATCGGTCCCATCGAGTTTGCCTGACCAACTCTCTGTTTGGCTATTACCAAAATCGATCTCACCGAGTTTGTGTAACCGGTCTCACCGAGATTATGTTATGCCCTAACCCTAATGACATCGGTCCCACGAAGTTGATCCAATCGGTCCCACCGAGAATCCTAACGTTCACATTTTGAACTAAATCGGTCCGACCGAGTTTCATGATTCGGTCCCACCGAGTTTGGTGATTTGTGTGTAACGGTTAGATTTTGTGTGGACGCTATATACACCCCTCCACCCACTCTTCATTCGTGGAGAGAGCCATCAGAACATGCCTACACTTCCAACACATATTTTCTGAGAGAGAACCACCTACACTTGTATTGAGGTCAAGATATTCCATTCCAACCACATGAATCTTGATCTCTAGCCTTCCCCAAGTTGCTTTCCACTCAAATCTTCTTTCTACCAAATCCAATCCTATGAGAGATAGTTGAGTGTTGGGGAGACTATCATTTGAAGCACAAGAGCAAGGAGTTCATCATCAACACACCATTTGTTACTTCTTGGAGAGTGGTGTCTCCTAGATTGGCTAGGTGTCACTTGGGAGCCTCCGACAAGATTGTGGAGTTGAACCAAGGAGTTTGTAAGGGCAAGGAGATCGCCTACTTCGTGAAGATCTACCCAAATGAGGCAAGTCCTTCGTGGGCGACGACCATGGTGGGATAGACAAGGTTGCTTCTTCGTGGACCCTTCGTGGGTGGAGCCCTCCATGGACTCGCGCAACCGTTACCCTTTGTGGGTTGAAGTCTCCATCAACGTGGATGTACGATAGCACCACCTATCGGAACCACGGATAAAAAATCTCCGTGTCAACATTGCGTTTGCTCCTTCAAACTCATCTCTTTACCTTCATATGCAATTGTTTTACATTCTGCTGCTATACTCTTAGAATTGCATGTGTAGGTTGATTGCTTGACTTGTGCTAAGTTGCTAAAATCTGCCAAGAACTAAAATTGGGAAAAGGCTAGATTTTTATTTGGTCAAGTAGTCTAATCACCCCCCTCTAGACATACTTTCGATCCTACAAGTGGTATCAGAGCTTTGGTCTCCATTTGCTTTGATTTCCATAGCTTTTGGTGGTCATAGCCTTGGTTTCACAACCTAGGACAGTATGGCGTCTAGCGAGGGAAATTACCACCGTAGAGGTCCTTATTTTGATGGTACTAATTTTGCTAGTTGGAAGCATAAGATGAAAATGCATATTCTTGGACATAACCCCGCCGTTTGGGCTATTGTGTGTATTGGCTTGCAAGGTGAATTCTTTAATGGGAGAGAACCGAACCATGAAGCTACCGCGGAAGAGTTGAAGATGCTACAATACAATGCTCAAGATTGTGATATTCTCTTCAATGGATTGTGCCCCGAAGAATTCAACAAAATCAGCCGTCTTGAGAATGCAAAGGAAATTTGGGATACTTTGATTGATATGCACGAAGGTACCGACTCCGTAAAGGAATCCAAATTGGATGTGCTTCAAAGTCAACTTGACAAGTTCAAAATGAAGGATGGTGAAGGTGTCGCTGAAATGTACTCTAGGCTTGCTCTCATCACAAATGAGATTGCCAGCTTAGGAAGTGAAGAGATGACCGATAGATTCATCATCAAGAAGATCCTAAGAGCCTTGGATGGAAAATATGATACCATGTGCACATTGATCCAAATGATGCCCAATTACAAAGATCTCAAGCCAACGGAAGTCATTGGAAGAATTGTTGCTCATGAGATGTCACTCAAGGATAAGGAAGAGCTTCACAACAAGTCAAGTGGTGCTTACAAAGCCTCGTGTGATACTCCCACATCATCAAGTGAGAAGCAAACCTTCAATGAAGAATTGAGCTTAATGGTGAAGAACTTCAACAAGTTCTACAAGAGTAGAAGCAAAGAAAGAAGCTCCAAGTCAAGGTCCTACAATGACAAAAGATCTTCTAGTCGTGAACGAAATTGTTACAATTGTGGAAGACCCGGACACTACTCCAATGAGTGTACGCCCCCCTACAAAAGAAGAGAAGATTCTCCCAAAAGAATAAGTAGAAGAGAAGAATCACCACCAAGAGAATGGAAGTAGAGATGATCGTTATGAACGAAGACCCTCTCAGAGAAGCAAGGATTCGGAAAGAAAGGAAAAGTCATCAAGGAGCCACACAAAAAGAAGACATCAAGCTCATGTTGGTGAATGGGTATCCGACTCCGAGAATCACTCCAAAAGAAGTTATCACTCCGACTCCGAATATACTCAAGATGAAGGTGTTGCCGGTCTAGCACTTGTGTCAACCAACTCCTACGACATATTTGACTCACCAAATGAAGGAATTGGAAGATTCTTCATGGCCATAGGTCCAAAGGTAACACATCCCGAGTACGTTGATTTGAATAGTGATGAAGATGATTTGCTAGGTGATGATGATTTACTTGTTGACAACTCTAGTGATGAAAACTATGATGAAACGTCAATTAATCATGCTGATCAAGATAAAACGAATGATGATGATAAGAAGGAGATTGAGCATCTAACTCAATAACTAAACACTCTTAAGTTAGCTCATGAAACTACCTTGGAAAATCATCGAGAACTTTTAAAGACTCATGATAAGCTACGCTTTGAAAAGCTCAACCTTGAGCAAGAGCATGAGTTTTTAAAGGCAATCAATGATGATCTTCGCAAGAAAATTCTTCTTACATTGCCAAGCGTTTACTCTTGTCTACTTACATGCCACAAGTTAAATCTAGCAACAAGAACAAGAAAGATTCTTCATCTAGTAGTAACAACAATCATGCTAAATCCAATGTTGATGCTTCTAGTAGTTCTCTTGATTCCACTAATGATTCTCTTAGCCAAGTTACACTTGAGCAAGAAAATAGCTTATTGAAGGGAATCATAGAGAAAGGTGTTTACAAGAGTCTTGCCGGAAGTAAGCAATTTGAGGAAATTGTGCGCAAGCAAGGAAGACACCGGAAGAATCAAGGTGTTGGTTTTGAACGAAAGTTCAATGCCAATGGAGTTGAGTGGGAAGAAGATCAATACCCCAAGACGAAGTTTGTTCCTCAACAAGAGAAGTATGATCCTACTTATTTCAAAGGAACACAAGCTCAAGATGATCTTCCACCACAAGACCACAAGCAAAAAGGGAAGGACAAGCTTCAAGAGGAAATTGATGCATTTGAAGAAGCACCTATGGCTTTGGTCAAGTGGGTTTCCAAGACTACATCAAGTTCCACTTCATCAAGCACAACTACGATTCCAAGGATTCCCATCAAGATGATGTGGATCCCGAAGAAGAAGAACTAGAGAGTTCTTGAGGGTGACTCTGCCAACATACTTCACTCTTATCATTTTGGCGAGGACAAGTGCAAACAACTTTGATATCTTGCACTAGTTCAAGGAGTCACAAACCCTCTTGTTGGTAAGACAAGGGACAAAGTAAGCTAATGATTTCATGGACATCATCTTGTGTATGCATCACTCTATGTCTATGGATATCCTTGTTTGTTCCTTGTGGGACTAACCCGTGTAGGTATTGAAAGTGCAACTCACTCCAAAGGATTGCTCTGAATGATCTACATCAACATTGAGCATCTACATCTTCAACACCTACATGAAGTCATCATCGACAAAACCCAAGGTTAGTGCATTCCCTTTAGGGGGATATCACATCTAGGGGGAGCTTTACTCAAATCAATGAGCTAAAGCAACTCTAATGGTGTGAACACAACAATGCTTTATGTAAAAGTGGTAACCCCACTTGTGCTTAAATGATGAGTATGACCTATGATCAAATGTTCTCATTTGACTCCTAAGTCAATATACTCATATATAGATGATCTAGTCATCGCCAATTGCTTGATAGATGCTAGAATGTTTGTGCATGCTTTGTCACATATTTCATTTGCCATTTTATCATGTGAGCATGTTGGTTGCATATTTTACTCATTCGAGGACATCCATTTGTTGCTTTCATTGTTTGGCTTTTTCTCTTTTTTTGCCAAATGGATGGACAAGAATGCCTAAGAACACCCTCTAGCTATCTATGTTTTTCTCGTCTCAAACTCTATTCATGCTACATCACAAAGTTTGATCAAGTCAGATTCGAACCACTCTGTTTGAGGAGCACTCGGAGATCCCGATTTGTCATAGACTTAAACCTCCAAAACCTCTTTATGCATCTCGGTCTGGCCGATTCATCCTTTTCGGTCCTACTGAGTCACCAAGTTGATCTAGGGTTTTCAATCTCGGTGCAACCGGTTAGAACTTTTCGGTCACACCGAGTTGTAGTAACTGCTTGTAGTTTTGCATCTCGGTGCCACCGAGTCGTTCGACTCGGTCAGACCGACAGGGTCAGGTTATATATACCGCCCGGTCAAATTTTGGAAATTTCTCCGAACCCCTTTGCCCGCGCGTAACCTACTCTGCCTCCTCTAGTCTCCGGGTCGTCCTCTCGTCGCCAGCGACCTCCCGCCGCTGGTCTCCACCGCCGTCAACGGAAATCTTCACCACCGTTGCCACCGTAGCAAGTTCGTCGCCGCACTAGGGTACGAACTTGATCATTGTGCTAATCCTTAACTCCGATTCTTAGCACATTGCTTTGCCATGATTCTTGCCATGATTGAAATCATCTTGTCCAGCAAAAATGTCCCGTAGATTAGTTTTGATTTGAAAATTTAGGGTTAGGTATCCGCCGAATTCATCTCGGACCGACCGAGTTGTAGAAATCGGTCTCACCGATTTTGGCTTAGGCCAGAGCACACACATTTTCGGTCCGACCGAAAATTGCAAATCGGTGTGAACGAGTTTGATTCTTTGTGAAACCCTAGCAGTCTCGGTACCACCGAACTGTGACTCGGTCTGACCGAGTTCACTAGCTCAGGTCCAAAAGCTGCTTCGGTATCACCGAGTTTACAAATCGGTAGATCCAAAATGCTTTCTGTGAAGAACTAAAACTAAGTTTTTAAGTCATTAGTTTTGCAAAAACTCCTATACTTTGTGATGCTCATCTACTCTACCTCATCTATAACCTATTCACAGGGTCTGCTGACAGTTTGCCTGCAAGATGTCTAACCAAAGTGACAGCCAGAACAAGTCAGAGGAACAAGTTCAGTTAAGTGAGGGCACTAGTCCCTCTAGCAGCTATGATGATGGCAGTAGGAGCACTCCCAGCAATCTGCCAAAGGCTGCTACCAGGACAAGGAAGAAGAGGACTTCTGACTCTGAAGATGAAGATTATGTGGCTGTTGAAGATGAAGCCACTTCAAAGAAGAAAGTGCTTAAGAAAGAGTATGGCTCAACTGCTGCAACTAAGCCAGGTATGAAAACTAAGATGCCAGCAAGAAGAAAGCCCATGTCTAAGCCAAGAAAAGTTGCCATAGGAGAAACAATGGAGTTCACTCTTGAACCCAAGGAAACTGGAGATGGTAAGAAGAGAAAAGAAAGGGTCAAGAAGATCATTGCTAGAGTTATTGGCAAACCATCAATGATGAGAGATTCAGAAGAAGAGGAAGAGGAAGAGGATGCTGCACCAGCACCCAAAGCTCAAAAGCTCATGGGAGATGCAATCAGATCAGGGGCTGCTCCATCTAAGCCCAAAACTGCTCCGAAGGCTGCTGGTCCAGCTCCAAAGCCAAAACCCAAGAGGAGCACCAGGAATATCCCTGCCGAGGAGAAGAAAAAGGCCCCAGTGCCTCAAGCTGCTGAAGAAGAAGAAGAAGATGATGATTCTATTGTTTTGAGAAAGCTAAAGCCCATGATCCCTGATCAGAATGATGCACACCCAGTTGCAGAGAACATGAAAATTAGGAAGGATTCAGGATTGAGACTATGGAGAGAGTCTGATCCATATGCTACCAAGAGAAGGACTGTTGTTGACTACAGATTTCACACTAACGAACAACAGGACTTCTATGAGACAATTCTGCTTGACAAGAAGCCCATAGTGTGTAACATGATATGGGTTGACTGGGAATTCATTAAGGAAAATGAGGATCACTTCCCTGGCGTGCTTGACAGCTTCAAGGCATGTGGAGTTGATAAGTTTGTGGCTCAGAAATTTACCAAGTGGAATGATGAGCTCATTATGCAATTTTACTCCACTTCACACTTCTATCCAGATGGAAGGATTGTGTGGATGTCTGAGGGAACTATGTACCAGTCTACAGTTGAAGAATGGGCCAAGCTCATAAATTCTCCTGAAGAACATGAGGATGACTTGGATATCTATGCAAAGAAGAAGAAAGACCACAACTCTATGGCCAACATGTACAAAGAGATCCCAGATGCTGCTTTGGATACACATAAGTTTGGATCTGTACACTATTTGTTGTCTGGTCTGCCAACAATCAACTGAATCTTAAGGCACACACTGCTACCCAAGTCAGGTGATCACAAGATGATCAGAGGACATGCTATCAACTTGCTGCACATATTTGATGTCCCACAGAAGTTCAAGGTTATGAGCCTGATTGTGGAAACAATCAAGAGGACTGCAGCTGATTAGAAGAGAAGTTGTGGATATGCCCCACACATCCAGGAGCTCATCAACTCAAAGATGGGCAAAGGCAAGTACATTTTGGATAAGGAGCACCTGCCCATCTATCCTGAATTTGAGGACAACACAGTTGTCGTGACTGAGAATGAACAATCATCTGTGCAAGCACAAGAGAAGAAAGCCAAAGCTAAAGCTGAGAAGGCTACAAAGATGCCAACTGTGGAAGAGGCATCTCAGGTATTCTTGAAGAGCAAGCAAGACCGGCTTGGATATTTGATCCAATCCACTTTGAGGATTGAGCAGGGCCTGGCCACCCTGACCAAGAACCAGGAGAGCTTGGAAAGGATTGTTGAGACAAAATTCTATGACCTTGATGTCAAGGTAACTGAAATCCAAACTGCAGTTGAGCAACTTCAGGAGGAAGCAGAGGAGAAGAAGGGCAAGTCTACTGATACATCTCCAACGTATCTACAATTTTTTATTGCTCCATGCTATATTATCTACTGTTTTGGACAATATTGGGCTTTATTATCCACTTTTATATTATTTTTGGGACTAACCTATTAACCGGAGGCCCAGCCCAGAATTGCTGTTTTTGCCTATTTCAGAGTTTCACAGAAAAGGAATATCAAACGGAGCCAAAAACCTAATTCCACCGCCGCAACCTTCTGTACCCATGAGATCCCATCTTGGGGCCTGTTCCGGAGCTCCGCCAGAGGGGGCATCCACCATGGAGGGCTTCTACATCATCACCATAGCCTCTCCGATGAAGTGTGAGTAGTTTACCTCAGACCTTCGGGTCCATAGTTAGTAGCTAGATGGCTTCTTCTCTCTTTTTGGATCTCAATACAATGTTCTCCCCCTCTCTCGTGGAGATCTATTTGATGTAATCTTCTTTTTGCGGTGTGTTTGTTGAGACCGATGAATTGTGGGTTTATGATCAAGATTATCTATGAACAATATTTGAATCTTCTATGAATTCTTTTATGTATGATTGGTTATCTTTGCAAGTCTCTTCGAATTATCAGTTTGGTTTAGCCTACTAGATTGGTTTTTCTTGCAATGGGAGAAATGCTTAGCTTTGGGTTCAATCTTGTGGTGTCCTTTCCCAGTGACAGCAGGGGCAGCAAGGCACGTATTCTATTGTTGCCATCGAGGATAACAAGATGGTTTTTTTTATCATATTGCATGAATTTATCCCTCTACATCATGTCATCTTGCTTAAGGCGTTACTCTGTTTTCATGAACTTAATACTCTAGATGCATGCTGGATAGCGATCGATGAGTGGAGTAATCGTAGTAGATGCAGGCAAGAGTCGGTCTACTTGTCTCGGACGTGATGCCTATATACATGATCATACCTAGATATTCTCATAACTATGCTCAATTCTGTCAATTGCTCAACAGTAATTCGTTCATCCACCATAAAATATTTATGCTCTTGAGAGAAGCCACTAGCGAAACCTATGGCCCCCGGTTCTATCTTCCTCATATTAATCTTCCAACACTTTATTATTTCCTTTGCTTTTTACTTTGCTTTTATTTTACTTTGCATCTTTATCACAAAAATACCAAAAATATTACCCTATCATATCTATCAGATCTCACTCTCGTAAGTGACCGTGAAGGGATTGACAACCCCTTATCGCATTGGTTGCGAGGAGTTATTTGTTTTGTGCAGGTACGAGGGACTCGCGTGTAGCCTCCTACTGGATTGATACCTTGGTTCTCAAAAACTGAGGGAAATACTTACGCTACTTTGCTGCATCATCCTTTCCTCTTCAAGGAAATCCAACGCAGTGCTCAAGAGGTAGCAAGAAGAATTTCTGGCGCCATTGCCGGGGACTCTACGCAAAAGTCAACACACCAAGTACCCATCACAATTCCTTATCTCCCGCATTACATTATTTGCCATTTGCCTCTCGTTTTCCTCTCCCCCACTTCACCCTTGCCATTTTATTCGCCCTCTCTTTTCCGTTCACCTTCTTCTTTTGGCCCCTTTCGCTTGCTTGTCGTCATGGCTAGTCTTATATCTTCTCCGTTGTCTCCCAAGAATGAAGTTCTAAATTTTAAGCAAAGGGAGGGAGAAAATCTAAAAGACGCTTGGTATAGAATTTGCAATGCTCAAAATAGATCTACCAGGAAGCAATCTACTTCAGTTCTTCTCCGCAATTTTTATGTAGGTGCTAATCCTTGGTATAGATATATCCTTGATACCATTACCGGAGGGAATTTCTTGGGTAGCCATACTTTTGATTCTTATAATGCTATGATAGATTTATTTGGCTCACCACCTCTTTTGGTTAGTGGAACTATGTTAACTTTGAAGCATGTAATGCAAAGACTTGAAATTATTGAGAATAAAGTTGCTACCGTAGAGTTAATTGAAAATCTGGATAAAAAGATCCATAACCAAATTACCCAATATGGATCTAAGGTAGGAGTCACTTTGAAAAATATTAAGGAGAAGGAACCCATAGTTAATGAAAGAATAAATCTCGATTCCACTAGAATCTCGATATTCAAAAAAAAGAATAAATCTCGATTCCACTAGAATCGATAAACTTGAGGGTATCATTACCAATTTGGGAACCGCTTTTTCTTCCGTAAATAATACTCCAAGTCCTCCTACTAAAGTTGCCAAGCTTATTGAAGGAAATATGCCCTAGAGGCAATAATAAAGTTATTATTTATTTCCTTATATCATGATAAATGTTTATTATTCATGCTAGAATTGTATTAACCGGAAACATAATACATGTGTGAATACATAGACAAACAGAGTGTCACTAGTATGCCTCTACTTGACTAGCTCGTTAATCAAAGATGGTTATGTTTCCTAACCATAGACAAAAGAGTTGTTATTTGAGTAACGAGGTCACATCATTAGTTGAATGATCTGATTGACATGACCCATTCCATTAGCTTAGCACCTGATCGTTTAGTATGTTGCTATTGCTTTCTTCATGACTTATACATGTTCCTATAACTATGAGATTATGCAACTCCCGTTTGCCGGAGGAACACCTTGGGTGCTACCAAACATCACAACGTAACTGGGTGATTATAAAGGAGCATTACAGGTGTCTCCAAAAGTAGATGTTGGGTTGGCGTATTTCGAGATTAGGATTTGTCACTCCGATTGTCGGAGAGGTATCTCTGGGCCCTCTCGGTAATGCACATCACATAAGCCTTGCAAGCACTGCAACTAATATGTTAGTTGTGAGATGATGTATTACGGAACGAGTAAAGAGACTTGCCAGTAACGAGATTGAACTAGGTATTGGATACCGACGATCAAATCTCGGGCAAGTAACATACCGATGACAAAGGGAACAACGTATGTTGTTATGCGGTCTGACCGATAAAGATCTTCGTAGAATATGTAGGAGCCAATATGGGCATCCAGGTCCCGCTATTGGTTATTGACCGGAGACGTGTCTCGGTCATGTCTACATTGTTCTCGAACCCGTAGGGTCCGCACGCTTAAGGTTACGATGACAGTTATATTATGAGTTTACATGTTTTGATGTACCGAAGGAGTTCGGAGTCCCGGATGAGATTGGGGACATGACGAGGAGTCTCGAAATGGTCGAGACGTAAAGATTCATATATTGGATGATATGGTTAGGCCAAGGGGTCAAGCCCATGAGGCTTTAGATCGGTGCAAAAGGAGTTTTGCGGAGGCCAGGGGGCCAAACGCCGGAGACCCTGGCGTCTGGCCCTGGGCCAGACGCCGAGGCCCATGGCGTCTGGGCCAGATGCCAAGGATTGTGGCGTTTGGTCCTGGAGTCCGAGTGGGACTCTTGCCTTTCGGGAAAAACCGACTTTGAGGAGGCTTTTGCTCCAAGTTTCGACCCCGGGGCTCAACATATAAATAGAGGGGCAGGGCTAGCACCAAAGACACAACAATTGATCCCTTGGATCTCTTAGCCGTGTGCGGTGCCCCCCTCCACCATAGTCCACCTCGATAATATCGTAGCGGTGCTTAGGCGAAGCCCTACGACGGTAGAACATCAAGATCGTCACCACGCCGTCGTGCTGACGGAACTCTCCCTCGACACTCGGCTGGATCGGAGTTCGAGGGACGTCATCGAGCTGAACGTGTGCTCGAACTCGGAGGTGCCGTAGTTTCGGTGCTTGATCGGTCGGGCCGTGAAGACGTACGACTACATCAACCGCGTTGTGCTAACGCTTCCGCTTACGGTCTACAAGGGTATGTAGACAACACTCTCCCCTCTCGTTGCTATACATCACCATGATCTTGCGTGTGCGTAGGAAATTTTTGAAATTACTACGAATCCCAACAGTGGCATCCGAGCCTAGGTTACTTATGTTGATGTTATATGCACGAGTAGAACACAAGTGAGTTGTGGACGATACAAGTCATACTGCCTACCAGCATGTCATACTTTGGTTCGGCGGTATTGTTGGACGAGACGACCCGGACCAACCTTACGCGTACGCTTACGCGAGACCGGTTCCCTCGACGTGCTTTGCACATAGATGGCTTGCGGGCGACTGTCTCTCTAACTTTAGTTGAACCGAGTATGGCTACGCCCGGTCCTTGAGAAGGTTAAAACGGAGTCTATTTGACAAACTATCGTTGTGGTTTTGATGCGTAGGTGAGATTGGTTCTTACTTAAGCCCGTAGCAGCCACGTAAAACATGCAACAACAAAGTAGAGGACGTCTAACTTGTTTTTGCAGGGCATGTTGTGATGTGATATGGTCAAAGCATGATGCTGAATTTTATTGTATGAGATGATCATGTTTTGTAACTGAGTTATCGGCAACTGGCAGGAGCCATATGGTTGTCGCTTTATTGTATGCAATGCAATCGCGATGTAATGCTTTACTTTATTACTAAACGGTAGTGATAGTCGTGGAAGCATAAGATTGGCGAGACGACAACGATGCTACGATGGAGATCAAGGTGTCGCGCCGGTGATGATGGTGATCATGACGGTGCTTTGGAGATGGAGATCACAAGCACAAGATGATGATGGCCATATCATATCACTTATATTGATTGCATGTGATGTTTATCTTTTTATGCATCTTATCTTGCTTTGATTGACGGTAGCATTATAAGATGATCTCTCACTAAATTATCAAGAAGTGTTCTCCCTGAGTATGCACCATTGCCAAAGTTCGTCGTGCCCAGACACCACGTGATGATCGGGTGTGATAAGCTCTACGTCCATCTACAACGGGTGCAAGCCAGTTTTGCACACGCAGAATACTCAGGTTAAACTTGACGAGCCTAGCATATACAGATATGGCCTCGGAACACGGAGACCGAAAGGTCGAGCGTGAATCATATAGTAGATATGATCAACATAACGATGTTCACCATTGAAAACTACTCCATCTCACGTGATGATCGGTCATGGTTTAGTTGATTTGGATCACGTAATCACTTAGAGGATTAGAGGGATGTCTATCTTAGTGGGAGTTCTTAAATAATATGATTAATTGAACTTTAATTTATCATGAACTTAGTCCTGGTAGTATTTTGCAAATTATATTGTAGATCAATAGCTCGCGTTGTTGCTTCCCTGTGTTTATTTTGATATGTTCCTAGAGAAAATCATGTTGAAAAATGTTAGTAGCAATGATGCGGATTGGATCCGTGATCTGAGGTTTATCCTCATTACTGCACAGAAGAATTATGTCCTTGATGCACCGCTAGGTGACGGACCTATTACAGGAGCAGATGCAGACGTTATGAACGTTTGGCTAGCTCAATATGATGACTACTTGATAGTTTAGTGCACCATGCTTAATGGCTTAGAATCGGGACTTCAACGACGTTTTGAACGTCATGGAGCATATGAGATGTTCCAGAAGTTGAAGTTAATATTTCAAGCAAATACCCGAGTTGAGAGATATGTAGTCTCCAACAAGTTCTATAGCTAAAAGATGGAGGAGAATCGCTCAACTAGTGAGCATGTGCCCAGATTGTCTGAGTACAACAATCGCTTGAATCAAGTGGGAGTTAATCTTCCAGATAAGATAGTGATTGACAGAATTCTCTAGTCACCATCACCAAGTTAGTAGAACTTCGTGATGAACTATGATATGCAAGGGATAACGGAAACAATTCCCAAGCTCTTCGTAATGCGGAAATTGACGAAGGTAGAAATCGAGAAAAACATCAAGTGTTGATGGTAGACAAGACCACTAGTTTCAAGAAAAGGGCAGAGGGAAGAAGGGGAACTTCAAATAGAATGGCAAGCAAGTTGCTGCTCAAGTGAAGAAGCCCAAGTCTGGTCCTAAGCCTGAGACTAAGTGTTTCTACTGCAAAGGGACTGGTCACTTGAAGCGGAACTACCCCAAGTGATTGGCAGATAAGAAGGATGGCAAAGTGAACATAAGTATATTTTATATACATGTTATTGATGTGTACTTTACTAGTGTTTATGGCAACCCCTCAGTATTTGATACTAGTTCAGTTGCTAAGATTAGTAACTCGAAACGGGAGTTGCAGAATAAACAGAGACTAGTTAAGGGTGAAGTGACGATGTGTGTTGGAAGTGGTTCCAAGATTGATATGATCATCATCGCACACTCCCTATACTTTCGGGATTAGTGTTGAACCTGAATAAGTGTTATTTGGTGTTTGCGTTGAGCATGAATATGATTTGATCATGTTTATTGTAATACGGTTATTCATTTAAGTAAGAGAATAAATTGTTGTTCTGTTTACATGAATAAAACCTTATATGGTTACGCACCCAATGAAAATAGTTCGTTGGATCTCGATCGTAGTGATACACATAATCATAATATTGAAACCAAAAGATGCAAAGTTAATAATGATAGTGCAACTTATTTGTAGCACTGCCGTTTAGGTCATATTGGTGTAAAGCGCATGAAGAAACTCCATGCTGATGGGATTTTGGAATCACTTGATTATGAATCACTTGATGCTTGCGAACCATGCCTTTTGGGCAAGATGACTAAAACGCCGTTCTCCGGAACAATGAAGCAAGCAACAGATTTGTTGGAGATCATACATACTGATGTATGTGGTCCGGTGAATATTAAAGCTTGCAGCAGGTATCATTATTTTCTGACCTTCACAGATGATTTGAGCAGATATGGGGATATCTACTTGATGAAACATAAGTTTGAAACATTTGAACAGTTCAAAGAATTTCAGAGTGAAGTGGAAAATCATCGTGACAAGAAAATAAAGTTTCTACGATCTGATCGCGGAGACAAATATTTGAGTTACGAGTTTGGTCTTCAATTAAAACAATGTGGAATAGTTTCACAAACTCATGCCACATGGAACACCACAGCATAATGGTGTGTCCGAACGTCATAACCGTACTTTATTAGATATATAGTGCAATCTATGATGTCTCTTACGGATCTACCACTATCGTTTTGGGGTTATGCATTAAAGACAACTACATTCACATTAAATAGGGCACCATCTAAATCCGTTGAGGCGACACCATATGAACTATGGTTTGGCAAGAAACCTAAGCTGTCGTTTCTTAAAGTTTGGGGTTGCAATGCTTATATGGAAAAATTTCATCCTGATAAGCTCAAACTCAAATCGGAGAAGTGCGTCTTCATAGGATATCCAGAGGAAACTATTGGATACACCTTCTACCACAGATCCGAAGGCAAGACTTTTTTTGCTAAATTCGGAAACTTTCTGGAGAAGGGGTTTCTCTTGAAAGAAGTGAGTGGGAGGAAAGTAGAACTTGACGAGGTAACTGTACCTGCTCCCTTATTGGAAAGTAGTACATCACATAAAACTGTTTTTGTGACACCTACACCAGTTAGTGAGGAAGCTAATGATGATGATCATGAAACTTCAGAACAAGATACTACTGAACCTCGTAGATCAACCAGAGTAAGATCCGCGCCAGAGTGGTACGGTAATCCTGTTCTGAAAGTCATGCTACTAGATCATGATGAAACCTACGAACTATGAAGAAACGATGATGAGCCTAGATTCTGCAAAGTGGCTTGAAGCCATGAAATCTGAGATGGGATCCATGTATGAGAACAAAGTATGGACTTTGGTTGACTTGCCCGATGATCGGCAAGCAATTGAGAATAAATGGATCTTTAAGAAGAAGACTGACGCTGATGGTAATGTTACTGTCTACAAAGCTCGACTTGTCGCAAAAGGTTTTCGGCAAGTTCAAGGGATTGACTACGATGAGACCTTCTCACCCGTAGCAATGCTTAAGTCCGTCCGAATCATGTTAGCAATTGCCGCATTTTATGATTATGAAATTTGGCAGATGGATGTCAAAACTGCATTCCTGAATGGATTTCTGGAAGAAGAGTTGTATATGATGCAACCGGAAGGTTTTGTCGATCCAAAGGGAGCTAACAAAGTGTGCAAGCTCCAGCGATCCATTTATGGACTGGTGCAAGCCTCTCGGAGTTGGAATAAACGTTTTGATAGTGTGATCAAAGCATTTGGTTTTATACAGACTTTCGGAGAAGCCTGTATTTACAAGAAAGTGAGTGGGAGCTCTACAACATTTCTGATAAGTATATGTGAATGACATATTGTTGATCGGAAATAATGTAGAATTATTCTGTAAAGCATAAAAGGAGTGTTTGAAAGGAGTTTTTCAAAGAAAGACTTCGGTGAAGCTGCTTACATATTGAGTTTCAAGATCTATAGAGATAGATCAAGACGCTTGATAAGTTTTTTCAATGAGTACATACCTTGACAAGATTTTGAAGTAGTTCAAAATGGAACAGTCAAAGAAAGAGTTCTTGCCTGTGTTACAAGGTGTGAAGTTGAGTAAGACTCAAAGCCCGACCACGACAAAAAAAATAGAAAGAGAATAAAAGTCATTTCCTATGCCTCAGTCATAGGTTCTATAAAATATGCCATGCTGAGTACCAGATCTATTGTATACCCTGCACTGAGTTTGGCAAGGGAGTACAATAGTGATCTAGGAGTAGATCACTGGACAGCGGTCAAAATTGTCCTTAGTGGAATAAGGATATGTTTCTCTATTATGGAAGTGAAAAAAGGTTCGTCGTAAAGGGTTACGCCGATGCAAGTTTGACACTAATCTAGATGACTCTAAGTCTCGATCTAGATACATATTGAAAGTGGGAGCAATTAGCTAGAGTAGCTCCATGCAGAGCATTGTTGACATAGAAATTTGCAAAATACATGAGGATCTGAATGTGGCAGACCCGTTGACCAAGATTCTCTCACAAGCAAAACATGATCACACCTTAGTACTCCTTGGGTGTTAATCACATAGCGATGTGAACTAGATTACTGAATCTAGTAAACCCTTTGGGTGTTGGTCACATAGCGATGTGAACTATGGGTGTTAATCACATGGTGATGTGAACTATTGTTGTTAAATCACATGGCGATGTGAACTAGATTATTGACTCTAGTGCAAGTGGGAGACTGAAGGAAATATGCCCTAGAGGCAATAATAAAGTTATTATTTATTTCCTTATATCATGATAAATGTTTATTATTCATGCTAGAATTGTATTAACCGGAAACATAATACATGTGTGAATACATAGACAAACAGAGTGTCACTAGTATGCCTCTACTTGACTAGCTCGTTAATCAAAGATGGTTATGTTTCCTAACCATAGACAAAAGAGTTGTTATTTGAGTAACGAGGTCACATCATTAGTTGAATGATCTGATTGAGCACCTGATCGTTTAGTATGTTGCTATTGCTTTCTTCATGACTTATACATGTTCCTATAACTATGAGATTATGCAACTCCCGTTTGCCGGAGGAACACCTTGGGTGCTACCAAACGTCACAACGTAACTGGGTGATTATAAAGGAGCATTACAGATGTCTCCAAAAGTAGATGTTGGGTTGGCGTATTTCGAGATTAGGATTTGTCACTCCGATTGTCGGAGAGGTATCTCTGGGCCCTCTCGGTAATGCACATCACATAAGCCTTGCAAGCACTGCAACTAATATGTTAGTTGTGAGATGATGTATTACGGAACGAGTAAAGAGACTTGCCAGTAACGAGATTGAACTAGGTATTGGATACCGACGATCGAATCTCGGGCAAGTAACATACCGATGACAAAGGGAACAACGTATGTTGTTATGCGGTCTGACCGATAAAGATCTTCGTAGAATATGTAGGAGCCAATATGGGCATCCAGGTCCCGCTATTGGTTATTGACCGGAGACGTGTCTCGGTCATGTCTACATTGTTCTCGAACCCGTAGGGTCCGCACGCTTAAGGTTACGATGACAGTTATATTATGAGTTTACATGTTTTGATGTACCGAAGGAGTTCGGAGTCCCGGATGAGATTGGGGACATGACGAGGAGTCTCGAAATGGTCGAGACGTAAAGATTCATATATTGGATGATATGGTTAGGCCAAGGGGTCAAGCCCATGAGGCTTTAGATCAGTGCAAAAGGAGTTTTGCGGAGGCCAGGGGGCCAAACGCCGGAGACCCTGGCGTCTGGCCCTGGGCCAGACGCCGAGGCCCATGGCGTCTGGGCCAGACGCCAAGGATTGTGGCGTTTGGTCCTGGAGTCCGAGTGGGACTCTTGCCTTTCGGGAAAAACCGACTTTGAGGAGGCTTTTGCTCCAAGTTTCGACCCCGGGGCTCAACATATAAATAGAGGGGCAGGGCTAGCACCAAAGACACAACAATTGATCCCTTGGATCTCTTAGCCGTGTGCGGTGCCCCCCTCCACCATAGTCCACCTCGATAATATCGTAGCGGTGCTTAGGCGAAGCCCTGCGACGGTAGAACATCAAGATCGTCACCACGCCGTCGTGCTGACGGAACTCTCCCTCGACACTCGGCTGGATCGGAGTTCGAGGGACGTCATCGAGCTGAACGTGTGCTCAAACTCGGAGGTGCCGTAGTTTCGGTGCTTGATCGGTCGGGCCGTGAAGACGTACGACTACATCAACCGCGTTGTGCTAACGCTTCCGCTTACGGTCTACAAGGGTATGTAGACAACACTCTCCCCTCTCGTTGCTATACATCACCATGATCTTGCGTGTGCGTAGGAAATTTTTGAAATTACTACGAATCCCAACACTTATGTAGGTTCCTAAAAATAAGGGTGAATCCTCTAGTAAGGAAAAATCAATAAGTATTCATCCCAATCTTTTTGCTATCATTAAGGAACCTTTTGCTACGAATGAGTTTTTCGATCTTATGCCTAAAAGTTTGATAATAACTAAAAAGAAAGAAATTCCTAAGGATAATAGATGTCTCATTGAAGAATAGCCTACCAAAGATGGCAATACATAGATCTATCCTTGCTTTTATGCCTAGCTAGGGGCGTTAAACGATAGCGCTTGTTGGGAGGCAACCCAATTTTATTTTTAGTTTTCTTTGCTTTTGCTTCTGTTTAGGAATAAATCTTTGATCTAGCCTCTGGTTAGATGTGTTTTTATGTTTTAATTAGTGTTTGTGCCAAGTTAAACCTAGAGGATCTTCTTGGATGATAGTTATTTGATCTTGCTGTAATTTCCAAAAACTTTCTGTTCACGAAATTTTTTGTTAAAAATCACCAGAACGTGAGAAAATAGTGATTCCAATTTATGCTGATCAATAAACAAATTGCCTAGGTCGTCCTATTTTGGCTGATTTTTTGGAGTTCCAGAAGTTTGTGTTAGTTGCAGATTACTACAGACTGTTCTGTTTTTGACAGATTCTGTTTTTCGTGTGTTGTTTGCTTATTTTGATGAATCTATGGCTAGTAAAATAGTTTATAAACTATAGATAAGTTGGAATACAGTAGGGTTAACACCAATATGAATAAAGAATGAGTTCATTACAGTACCTTGAAGTGGTCTTTTGTTTTCTTTCGCTAACGGAGCTCATGAGATTTTCTGTTAAGTTTTGTGTTGTGAAGTTTTCAAGTTTTGGGTGAAAGATTTTGATGGATTATGGAACAAGGAGTGGCACGAGCCTAAGCTTGAGGATGACCATGGCACCCCCAAGATAATCTAAGGACACCAAAAAGCCAAAGCTTGGGGATGCCCCGGAAGGCATCCCCTCTTTTGTCTACTTCCATCGGTAACTTTACTTGGAGCTATTTTTTTATTCACCACATGATATGTGTTTTGCTTGGAGCATCTTATATGATTTGAGTCTTTGATTTTTAGTTTACCACAATCATCCTTGATGTACACACCTTTCGAGAGAGCCATACATGATTTGGAATTTGTTAGAATACTCTATGTGCTTCGCTTATATCTTTTGAGCTATATAGTTTTGCTCTAGTGCTTCACTTATATATTTTAGAGCACGGTGGTGGATTTGTTTTATAGAAACTATTGATCTCTCATGCTTCACTTATATTATTTTGAGAGTCTTAAATATCATGGTAATTTTCTTAAACAATCCTAATATGCTAAGCATACAAGATTTGTAAGAATTCTTATGAGTGTGTTGAATACTACGAGAAGTTTGATGCTTGATAATTGTATTGAGATATGAAGATGGTGATATTAGAGTCATGCTAGATGAGTAGTTGTGAATTTGAGAAATACTTGTGTTAAAGTTTGTGATTCATGTAGCATGCACGTATGGTAAACCGTTATGTGATGAAGTCGAAGCATGATTTATTTATTGATTGTCTTCCTTATGAGTGGCGGTCGGGGACGAGCGATGGTCTTTTCCTACCAATCTATCCCCCTAGGAGCATGCACGTAATACTTTGCTTTGATAACTTGTAGATTTTTGCAATAAGTATATGAGTTCTTTATGACTAATGTTGAGTCCATGGGTTATACGCACTTTCTTCCTTCCACCATTGCTAGCCTCTCTAGTACTGCGCACTTTTTGCCGGTATCATACACCCACCATATACCTTGCTCAAAACAGCCACCATACCTACCTATCATGGCATTTCCATAGCCATTCCGAGATATATTGCCATGTAACTTTCCACCGTTCCGTTATTATGACACGCACCATCATTGTCATATTGCTTAGCATGATCATGTAGTTGACATCGTATTTGTGGCAAAGCCACCGTTCATAATTCTTTCATACATGTCACTCTTGATTCATTGTATATCCCGGTACACCGCCGTAGGCATTCATATAGAGTCATATTTTGTTCTAAGTATCGAGTTGTAATTGTTGAGTTGTAAGAAAATAAAAGTGTGATGATCTTCATTTTTAGAGCATTGTCCCAAGTGAGGAAAGGATGATGGAGACTATGATTCCCCCACAATTCGGGATGAGACTCCAGACGAAAAAATAGGCCATAAAAAAAGAGAAAAGGCCCAAATAAAAAAATGAGAGAAAAAGAGAGAAGGGACAATGTTACTATCCTTTTACCACACTTGTGCTTCAAAGTAGCACCATGATCTTCATGATAGAGAGTCTCTCATTTTGTCACTTTCATATACTAGTGGGAATTTTTCATTATAGAACTTGGCTTGTATATTCTAATGATGGGCTTCCTCAAATGCCCTAGGTCTTTGTGAGCAAGCGAGTTGGATGCACACCCACTTAGTTTCTTTTGTTGAGCTTTCATATACTTATAGCTCTAGTGCATCTGTTGCATGGCAATCCCTACTCACTCGCATTGATATCTATTAATGGGCATCTCCATAGCCTGTTGATACGCCTAGTTGATGTGAGACTATCTTCCCCTTTTTTGTCTTCTCCACAACCACCATTCTATTCCACATATAGTGCTATATCCATGGCTCATGCTCATGTATTGCGTGAAGATTGAAAAAGTTTTGAAAATGTCAAAAGTATGAAACAATTGCTTGGCTTGTCATCAGGGTTGTGCATGATTTAAATACTTTGTGTGGTGAAGATAGAGCATAGCCAGACTATATGATTTTGTAGGGATAACTTTCTTTGGCCATGTTATTTTGAGAAGACATGATCGCTTTGTTAGTATGCTTGAAGTATTATTATTTTTATGTCAATATTAAAACTTTTGTCTTGAATCTTTCGGATCTGAATATTCATACCACAATTAAGAAGAGTTACATTGAAATTATGCCAAGTAGCACTCCACATCAAAAATTCTGTTTTTATCATTTACCTACTCGAGGACGAGCAGGAATTAAGCTTGGGGATGCCTGATACGTCTCTAACGTATCTATAATTTTCGATTGCTCCATGCTATATTATCTACAGTTTTGGACAATATTGGGCTTTATTATCCACTTTTATATTATTTTTGGGACTAACCTATTAACCGGAGGCCCAGCCCAGAATTGCTGTTTTTGCCTATTTCAGAGTTTCACAGAAAAGGAATATCAAACGGAGCCAAAAACCTAATTCCACCACCGCAACCTTCTGTACCCACAAGATCCCATCTTGGGGCCTGTTCCGGGGCTCCGCTGGAGGGGGCATCCACCATGGAGGGCTTCTACATCATCACCACAGCCTCTCCGATGAATTGTGAGTAGTTTACCTCAGACCTTCGAGTCCATAGTTAGTAGCTAGATGGCTTCTTCTCTCTTTTTGGATCTCAATACAATGTTCTCCCCCTCTCTCGTGGAGATCTATTCGATGTAATCTTCTTTTTGCGGTGTGTTTGTTGAGACCGATGAATTGTGGGTTTATGATCAAGATTATCTATGAACAATATTTGAATCTTCTCTGAATTCTTTTATGTATGATTGGTTATCTTTGCAAGCTCTTCAAATTATCAGTTTGGTTTGGCCTACTAGATTGGTTTTTCTTGCAATGGGAGAAGTGCTTAGCTTTGGGTTCAATCTTGCGGTGTCCTTTCCCAGTGACAGCAGGGGCAGCAAGGCACGTATTGTATTGTTGCCATCGAGGATAACAAGATGGGGTTTTTATCATATTGCATGAATTTATCCCTCTACATCATGTCATCTTGCTTAAGGCGTTACTCTGTTTTCATGAACTTAATACTCTAGATGCATGCTGGATAGCGGTTGATGAGTGGAGTAATAGTAGTAGATGCAGGCAGGAGTCGGTCTACTTGTCTCGGACGTGATGCCTATATACATGATCATACCTAGATATTCTCATAACTATGATCAATTCTGTCAATTGCTCAACAGTAATTCGTTCACCCACCGTAAAATATTTATGCTCTTGAGAGAAGCCACTAGTGAAACCTATGGCCCCCGGGTCTATCTTCATCATATTAATCTTCCAACACTTTATTATTTCCTTTGCTTTTTACTTTGCTTTTATTTTACTTTGCATCTTTATCACAAAAATACCAAAAATATTACCCTATCATATCTATCAGATCTCACTCTCGTAAGTGACCGTGAAGGGATTGACAACCCCTTATCGCATTGGTTGCAAGGAGTTATTTGTTTTATGCAGGTACGAGGGACTCGCGCGTAGCCTCCTACTGGATTGATACCTTGGTTCTCAAAAACTGATGGAAATACTTACGCTACTTTGCTGCATCATCCTTTCGTCTTCAAGGAAATCCAACGCAGTGCTCAAGAGGTAGCATCTACCACATATGCTTTTGCTAGAGTGCCAAGAGGACAGAGATCTGCTGCAATGCCAGTGACTGACATCAGAGCTACAACATCAGCACCAGCAGCTACAACTCCAGTTCCAACTCCAGCAGCTACTCCACCAGCTCCAGCTACTTCATCAGAAGCTTTCGTTCTTGGAGTTCTCTCAACACCACCTCCCAAAGGTCAAGCCTGAGAGTCATAGCACTATGCATTTTCAAACTTTTTGGTAACTTGTTGCCAAAGGGGGAGAAAAATGTATAGATCATAGGCTTCGAGAGAGAGAGAGAGAGAGAGAGTGTGTTGGTTTTTATCTCTCTTTGCACTTATTTGGTTTGGTTTGAAACTTTATTGCGTGCTTGTGTGATACTACTTTGTGTCCTTGTGAGATACTTATTTGATCATGTGTTTGATCATATGCTACCCTTAATGCTTGTCGGATAATGCTATCTTTCATATCCTATTATGATCATTCACTTTGCTTGGTGATGAGTGCATGTTTTTAATCTCTATCATTTTGAGCGCTCCACCAAGATGTATGTGACATGGGAGAGTAACCCATGATCCTAATCGATTGTGCATTTGCATTCAAAAGCAAATCTTAAATAATGCACAAATTTAGGGGGAGCTCTTGCTTATCACATACTTCTCAAAGCGACAATGTTTTTTTCAATCCTATTTATCATTTGTCGAAGCTTTCATCAATATGTTGTCATCAATTACCAAAAAGGGGGAGATTGAAAGTGCAACTATCCCTGGGTGGTTTTGGTAATTCCTAACAACATTTAGCTCATTGAGCTAATGCTATTCCAAGATAAATATTTCAGGAAAGCTCAATGATTGGCATGGCATGGATTAGAAAGTGGACTCTTCAAAATGCTAAGGACAAAGGATTGGCTCAAGCTCAAAGCACAAGACTATACATTTTCTATTTTAGTGATCCAAGATCACATTGAGTCTATAGGAAAAGCCAATACTATTAAGAAGGGATGAGGTGTTGCTTAATGAGGATCTTGCTCAAAATGCTTAGTGATATGCTCCAAAACCCTCCACTACTTTCTCATATCCACATATGTCCTAAACCAAAAAGTCCAACTCGGCCCCACCGAAATTTCATATCCGGAGCCACTAATAACCCACAAGTGTAGGGGATCGCAACAGCTTTAGAGGGTAGAGTATTAAACCCAAATTTATTGATTCGACACAAGGGGAGTCAAAGAATATTCTCAAGTATTAGCAGTTGAGTTATCAATTCAACCACACCTGGATAACTTAGTATCTGCAGCAAAGTATTTAGTAGCAAAGTAATATGATAGTAGTGGTAACGGTAATAAAAGAGCAATGAAAGTAAAAGCAATATTTTTGGTATTTTGTACTGATTGTAACAGTAGCAACGGGAAAGTAAATAAACATAAACCAGTATATGGAAAGCTCTTAGGCATTGGATCGGTGATGGATAATTATGCCGGATGTGGTTCATCATGTAAAAATCATAACATAGGGTGACACAGAACTAGCTCCAATTCATCAATGTAATGTAGGCATGTATTCCGAATATAGTCATACGTGCTTATGGAAAAGAACTTGCATGACATCTTTTGTCCTACCCTCCCATGGCAGCGGGGTCCTAATGGAAACTAAGGGATATTAAGGCCTCCTTTTAATAGAGAACCAGAACAAAGCATTAGCACATAGTGAATACATGAACTCCTCAAATTATGGTCATCACCGGGAGTGGTCCCGATTATTGTCACTTCGGGGTTGCCGGATCATAAACATAGTAGGCGACAATAGACTTGCAAGATAGGATCAAGAACACACATATATTCATGAAAACATAATAGGTTCAGATCTGAAATCATGGCACTCGGGCCCTAGTGACAAGCATTAAGCATAGCAAAGTCATAGCAACGTCAATCTCACAACATAGTGGATACTAGGGATCAAACCCTAACAAAACTAACTCGATTACATGATAGATCTCATCCAATCCATCACTGTCCAGCAAGCTTACGATGGAATTACTCACACACGGCGGTGAGCATCATGAAATTGGTGATGGAGGATGGTTGATGATGACGACAGCGACGAATCCCCCTCTTCGGAGCCCCGAACGGACTCCAGATCAGCCCTCCCGAGAGCTTTTAGGGCTTGGCGGCGGCTTCGTATCGTAAAACACGATGATTTCTTCTCTTAGATTTTTTTTCTCCCTAAAAGCAAATATATAGAGTTGGAGTTGACGTCGGAAGGTCTCTAGGGGGCCCACGAGGTAGGGGGGCGCGCCCCCCACCCTCGTGGATAGGGTGTGGGCCCCCTGGTCTTCATCTTCGGCGAGGATTTTTTATTATTTTTTATAAGATGTTCCGTGGAGTTTCAGGTCATTCCGAGAACTTTTGTTTTCTGCACATAAAACAACATCATGGCAATTCTGCTGAAAACAACGTCAGTCCGGGTTAGTTCCATTCAAATCATGCAAGTTAGAGTCCAAAACATGGGCAAAAGTGTTTGGAAAAGTAGATACGACGAAGACGTATCAACTCCCCCAAGCTTAAACCCTTGCTTGTCCTCAAGCAATTCAGTTGACAAACTGAAAGAGAAAGAAAAAAAATTTACAAACTCTGTTTGCTCTTGTTGTTGTAAATATATAAAGCCAGCATTCAAGTTTTCAGCAAAGATTATAACTAACCACATTTGCAATAATTCTCAGGTCTCATGATTACTCATATCAATAGCATAATCAGCTAGCGAGCGATAATAATAAATCTCGGATGACAACACTTTCTCAAAACAATCATAATATGATATAACAAGATGGTATCTCGCTAGCCCTTTCTGAGACCGCAAAACATAAATGCAGAGCACCTTTAAAGATCAAGGACTGACTAGACATTGTAATTAATGGTAAAAGAGATCCAGTCATAGTCATACCCAATATAAATTAACAATGATGAATGCAAATGACAGCTGTGCTCTCCAGCTAGTGCTTTTAATAAGAGGGTGATGACTCAACATAAAAGTAAATAGATAGGCCCTTCGTAGAGGGAAGCAGGGATTTGTAGAGGTGCCAGAGCTCGGTTTTGAAATAGAAATAAATAATATTTTGAGCGGTATACTTTCATTGTCAACATAACAACTAAGAGATGGCGATATCTTCCATGCCACACTCATTATAGGTGGTTCCCAAACAGAATGGTAAAGTTTATACTCCCCCTCCACCAACAAGCATCAATCCATGGCTTTCTCGAAACAACGAGTGCCTCCAACAAACATCAGGTCCCGGGGGGAGTTTTGTTTGCAATTATTTTGATTTAGTTTGCATAAAGCATGGGACTGGGCATCCCGGTGACCAGCCATTTTCTCGTGAGTGAGGAGCAGAGCCCACTCGTCTTGAGAATAACCCGCCTAACATGGAAGATAAGGGCAGCCCTAGTTGATACATGAGCTATTCGAGCATACAAAACAGAATGTTTATTTGAAGGTTTAGAGTTTGGCACATACAAATTTACTTGGAACGGCAGGTAGATACCGCATATAGGAAGGTATAGTGGACTCATATGGAATAACTTTGGGGTTTAAGGGATTGGATGCACAAGCAATATTCTCGCTTAGTACAAGTGAAGGCTAGCAAAAGACTAGGAAGCGACCAACTAGAGAGCGACAACAGCCATGTACATGCATTAAAATTAAATAAACATTGGATGCAAGCATGAGTAGGATATAATCCACCATGAACATAAATATCGTGAAGGCTATGTTGATTTGTTTCAACTACATGCGTGAACATGTGCCAAGTCAAGTCACTTAAATCATTCAAAGGAGGATACCACCCCATCATACCACATCATAACCATTTCAATAGCATGTTTGCACGCAAGGTAAACCATTATAACTCATAGCTAATCAAGCATGGCACAAGTAACTATGATCTCTAATTGTCATTGCAAACATGTTTATTCATAATAAGTTGAATCAAGAACGATGAACTCATCATATTTATAAAAACAAAAGAGGTCGAGTTCATACCAGCCTTTCTCATCTCAGTCAGTCCATCATATATCATCATAATTGCCTTTCACTTGCACGACCGAACAATGTGAATAATAATAAGAGTGCACATGCATTGTACTAAGCTGGAATCTGCGAGCATTCAATAAACAAGAGAAGACAAGGCAATATGGGCTCTTGGTTAAATCAACAGTAATGCATATAAGAGCCACTTCAACAATTTAATCATGGTCTTCTCCTATCGACCCCCAAAGAAAAGAAAAGAAATAAAAACTATTTACACGGGAAAGCTCCCAACAAGCAAAAGAAGAACAGGAAATATTTTTGGGTTTTCTTTTTAATTGTTATTACTACAATAGGGAAGTAAACTAGCTAGAAGCTATTACTATTTTTTTTGTTTTTTCTTAAAGTTTAACAAACACACAAGCAGAAAGCAGGAAAAGAAAATAAACTAGCATGGATATTACAGTGAAAGAGTATGAGAACCAACATCTAGCAATGAGTGTGTGTGAACATAAATGTAATGTTAGTGGGAAATACGTACTCCCCCAAGCTTAGGCTTTTGGCCTAAGTTGGTTCATGGCCAGGGATGGCCTGGCGGATACCCGTAGGTGTAGCTGGGGTCGTACTACGATGCAGCGACTATCGCCCCCTGAGCTACAGCATGGCGTCGGGCTGCCTCTGCTCCCCTCTCGTACTCATCTGCCTCCTCTCTGGTAATAGTATATCTTCCTTTTGTCTGAGAATCAAAGAAGGCATGAGCAGGGAGAGTAATACGGACAACATGCCATTTGTTAAAGATTAGTCGATACTGGAGAGGTGATTCAGTCCTCTCGACAAACTGGTGGGATGCCATAGAATTAAAATCTAAATAAGCAGGGGGCAACTCCATGTCACCCTCATGAACATCCACCTCAAGAAAATTATCTAAGCGGGTTGCATAAATTCCTCCAAAGAAATCTCCATTATATCTATTATGATGCAACCTACATGCTACAATGTCTCCCATATGATAAGATTGGTCTCCTAACACAGCACTCCTGAGAATGCTAAGGTCAGGGACACACATGTGACATGCTTCATCCTTAGCATTTATGCATCTACCTATGAAGAGAGCAAAATAATGTATAGCAGGAAAGTAAATGCTCCCTATGGTAGCTTGTGTTATATCTCTAGATTCTCCCACAGTTATACTAGCAAGAAAGTTTCTAAATTCAGATTTACGAGGATCAATAGTACTACCCCATTGTGGAAGTTTGCAAGCAAAAGTAAAATCCTCTAAGTCCATGGTATAAGATTTGTCATAAAGATCAAACATGATTGAAGGAGAATTACGCGAAGATGAAAATTCAAACCTCCTCAGAAATGAGCTAGTGAGATCATAATACTGTGGGCATTTGTCTGCCTCAAAGTCCACAAGATCGGCGTTACGCAAATATGCATTAAATTCTTCTTTAATTCCCGCTTGATCCATAAAAATTTCCGAAGGCCATTCACATGGCCTCACTGGAGAATCCCTTGGGGGCTCCTCATCAGCATTGATACGTCCATTTTGCATCATGCTTTTATATCGATATTTATCGCATTATGGGCTGTTATTATGCATTATGTCACAATACTTATGGCTATTCTCTCTTATTTTACAAGGTTTACATAAGGAGGGAGAATGCCAGCAGCTAGAATCCAGGGCTGGAAAAGGAGCAAATATTAGAGACCTATTCTGCACAACTCCAAAAGTCCTGAAACTCCACGGAACATCTAGTTAAAAATAATGAAAAATCATTGCCAAAGATGAAGACCAGGGGGCAACACCCTGTCCACAAGGGTGGGGGCGCCCCCTAGGGCGCGCCCCCTACCTCGTGGGCCCCCTGGTGGCTCTCCGATGCCCATCTTCTACTATATGAGGTCTTTCGTCGAGGAAAAAATAATAAGCAACCTTTCGGGACGACACTCCACCGCCACGAGGCGGAACCAATCTAGAGCTCCGGCAGAGCTGTTCTGTCGGGGACACTTCCCTACGGGAGGGGGAAATCATCGCCATCGTCATCACCAATGCTCCTCTCATCGGGAGAGGGCAATCTCCATCAACATCTTCACCAGCACCATCTCCTCTCAAAACCCTAGTTCATCTCTTGTATCCAATTCTTGTCTCCAAGTCCGGGATTGGTACTAGTAGGTTGCTAGTAGTGTTGATTACTCCTTGTAGTTGATGCTAGTTGGTTTACTTGGTGAAAGATCATATGTTCAGATCCTATATGCATATTATTACCCCTCTGATTATGAACATGAATATGCTTTGTGAGTAGTTACATTTGTTCCTGAGGACACGGGAGAAGTCTTGCTATTAGTATTCATGTGAATTTGGTATTCGTTCGATATTTTGATGAGATGTATGTGTTCTAGCCTCTAGTGGTGTTATGTGAACGTCGACTACATAACACTTCACCATTATTTGGGTCTAGAGGAAGGCATTGGGAAGTAATAAGTAGATGATGGGTTGCTAGTGTGACAGAAGCTTAAACCCTAGTTTATGGGTTGCTTCGTAAGGGGCTGATTTGGATCCACATGTTTCATGCTATGGTTAGGTTTACCTTAATACTTTTGTTGTAGTTGCGGATGCTTGCAATAGAAGTTAATCATAAGTGGGATGCTTGTTCAAGTAAGAACAGCACCCAAGCACCGGTCCACCCACATATCAAATTATCAAAGTACCGAACGCGAATCATATGAACGTGATGAAAACTAGCTTCATGATATTCCCATGTGTCCTCGGGAGCGCTTTTCCTTATATAAGAGTTTGTCCAGGCTTGTCCTTTGCTACAAGAAGGATTGGGCCACCTTGCTGCACTTTATTTACTTTTGTTACTTGTTGCTCGTTACAAATTATCCTATCACAAAACTATCTGTTACCACTTATTTCAGTACTTGCAGAGAATACCTTGCTGAAAACCGCTTATCATTTCCTTCTGCTCCTCGTTGGGTTCGACACTCTTACTTATCCAAAGGACTACGATAGATCCCCTATACTTGTGGGTCATCAAGAATCTTTTCTGGCGCCGTTGCCGAGGAGTGAAGCGCCTTTGGTAGGTGGAATTTGGTAAGGAAAAATTTATATAGTGTGCTGAAATTTACTGTCACTTGTTACTATGGAAAGTAATCCTCTGAGGGGCTTGTTCGGGGTATCTTCACCCCGACCAGTAGAGCAAAGAATTGCTCCTCAACCTAATGAACCTACTGAAAATGAAAATGTTCCCTTTGAAGTTCCTTCAGGTATGATAGAAAAACTGCTAGCTAATCCTTTTGCAGGAGATGGAACAAAGCATCCTGATGAGCACTTAATATATGTGGATGAGGTTTGTGGATTATTTAAGCTTGCAGGTATACCCGATGATGTTGTCAAGAATAAGGTCTTCCCTTTATCTTTGAAGGGAGATGCATTGACATGGTGTAGGCTATGTGATGATACGAGATCATGGAACTATAGAAGACTGAAATTGGAATTTCATCAAAAGTATTATCCTATGCATCTTGTTCATCGTGATCGCAATTATATATATAATTTTTGGCCTCGCAAAGGAGAAAGCATCGCTCAAGCTTGGGGGGGCTTAAATCAATGTTATATTCATGCCCCAATCATGAGCTCCCAAGAGAAACAATTATTCAAAAAATTTATGCTCGGCTTTCTGAAAACAATCGCACCATGCTCGATACTTCTTGTGCTAGCTCTTTTATGATGAATACTATTGAATTTAAATGAGATTTATTGGATAGAATTAAATGCAACTCTGAAGATTGGGATCTCGACGAAGGTAAGGAGTCAGGTCTGACACCTAAGTTTGATTGTGTTAAATCTTTTATGAATACCGATATTTTTTGTAAGTTTAGCACTAAATATGGACTTGACCTGAGATAGTAGCTTCTTTCTATGAATCTTTTGCTACTTATGTTGATCTCCCCAAGGAGAAGTGGTTTAAATATCATCCTCCCATAGAAGTAAAAGTAGCTGCACCTATTAAAGTTGAAGAAAAGATTGTCACTTATAATGATCCTATTGTTCCTACTTCTTATGTTGAGAAACCACCTTTCCCTGTTAGAATAAAGGATCATGCTAAAGCTTCAACTGTGGTTCGTAAGAGCAATATTAGAACTTATACACCTCCCGAGCAAGTTAAAGTAGAACCTAATATTGCTATTGTTAAAGATCTCTTGTCTGATAATATTGATGGGCATGTCATTCAGTTCTGCGGAGAAACTGCTAGAATTGCTAAACCTTGTGCTAAAGATAAACATAGACCTGTGGTAGGCGTGCCCGTTATTTCTGTTAAAATAGGAGATCATTGTTATCATGGCTTATGTGATATGGGTGCTAGTGCTAGTGCTAGTGTTATACCTATTACCTTATATGAAGAAATTAAGCATGAAATTGCACCTGCTGAGATAGAAGATATTGATGTCACAATTAAACTTGCCAATAGAGATACTATATCACCAGTGGGAATTGTTAGAGATGTTGAAGTCTTGTGTGGGAAAACTAAATACCCTGCTGATTTCCTTGTACTTGGTTCCCCACAAGATAGCTTTTGCCCCATTATATTTGGTAGACCCTTCTTGAATGTTGTTAATGCTAAGATAGACTGCGAAAAGAATGTTGTTACTGTTGGCTTGGATGATATGGTTCATGAGTCTAATTTCTCTAAATTTAGTAAACAACATTGTGAAGAAGAATTACCTTGTAAGGATGAAATTATTGGTCTTGCTTCTATTGTCGTACCTCCTAGTGATCCTTTAGAACATTATTTGCTAGACCATGAAAATGATATGTTTATGAATGAAAGAAGGGAAATAGATGAAATATTCTTTAAGCAGGAACCTATTCTGAAACACAATTTTCCTGTTGAAATCTTAGGGGATCCTCCTCCACCCAAGGGTGATCCCGTGTTTGAGCTTAAACCGTTGCCTAATAATCTTAAATATGCTTATCTTGATGAAAAGAAGATATATCTTGTTATTATTAGTGCTAACCTTTCAGAGCATGAAGAAGAGAGATTATTGAAAACTCTGAAGAAGCACCGTGCCGCTATTGGATATACTCTTGATGATCTTAAGGGCATTAGTCCCACTCTATGTCAACATAAAATAAATTTGGAAGTAGATGCCAAACCAGTTCGTGATCCTCAACGACGTCTGAATCCTAAAAGGAAAGAAGTGGTAAGAAAAGAAATACTAAAGCTTTTGGAGGCAGGTATAATTTATCTCGTTGCTGATAGTCAGTGGGTAAGTCATGTCCATTGTGTCCCAAAGAAGGGAGGTATTACTGTCGTTCCTAATGATAAAGATGAATTGATTCCACAAAGAATTATTACAGGTTATAGGATGGTAATTGATTTCCGCAAATTAAATAAGGCTACTAAGAAAGATCATTACCCCTTACCTTTTATTGATCAAATGCTAGAAAGATTATGCAAACATACACATTATTGCTTTCTAGATGGTTATTCTGGTTTCTCTCAAATACCTGTGTCGGCTAAAGATCAATCAAAGACTACTTTTACATGCCCTTTTAGTACTTTTGCTTATAGACGTATGCCTTTTGGTTTATGTAATGCACCTGCTACCTTTCAAAGATGCATGATGGCTATATTCTCTGACTTTTGTGAAAAGATTTGTGAGGTTTTCATGGATGACTTTTCCGTCTATGGATCCTCTTTTGATGATTGCTTGAGCAATCTTGATCGAGTTTTGCAGAGATGTGAAGAAACTAATCTTGTCTTGAATTGGGAAAAGTGCCACTTTATGGTTAATGAAGGTATTGTCTTGGGGCATAAAGTTTCTGAAAGAGGTATTGAAGTTGATAAAGCCAAGGTTGATGCTATTGAAAAGATGCCATGTCCCAAGGACATTAAAGGTATAAGAAGTTTCCTTGGTCACGCCAGATTTTATAGAAGGTTCATTAAGGGCTTCTCAAAAATTTCTTGGCCTCTGACTAATTTATTACAAAAAGATATACCATTTGTCTTTGATGATGATTGTGTAGAAGCATTTGAAATACTTAAGAAAGCATTGATCTCTGCACCTATTGTTCAGCCACCTGATTGGAATTTACCCTTTGAAATTATGTGTGATGCTAGTGATTATGCTGTAGGTGTTGTTCTAGGGAAAAGAGTTGATAAGAAATTAAATGTTATCCATTATGCTAGTAAAACTCTAGACAATGCTCAAAGAAATTGTGCTACTACCGAAAAAGAATTCTTAGCAGTTGTATTTGCTTGTGATAAGTTCAGACCTTATATTGTTGATTCTAAAGTAACTATTCACACTGATCATGCTGCTATTAAATATCTTATGGAAAAGAAAGATGCTAAACCTAGACTTATTAGATGGGTTCTCTTGCTACAAGAATTTGATTTGCATATTGTTGATAGAAAGGGAGCTGAGAACCCCGTTGCAGACAACTTGTCTAGGTTAGAAAATATTCTTGATGACCCACTACCTATTGATGATAGCTTTCCTGATGAACAACTAAATGTTATAAGTACTTCTCGTAGTACTCCATGGTATGCTGATTATGCTAATTACATTGTTGCTAAATTCATACCACCTAGTTTCACATACCAGCAAAAGAAAAAGTTTTTCTATGATTTGAGACATTACTTTTGGGATGACCCACATCTTTATAAAGAAGGAGTAGATGGTGTTATTATACGTTGTATACCTGAGCATGAACATGAACAGATCCTACGCAAGTGCCACTCCGAAGCTTATGGAGGACACCACGCTGGAGATAGAACTGCACATAAGGTATTGCAATCCAGTTTTATTGGCCTACTCTCTTCAAGGATGCCCATAAGTTTGTCTTGTCATGTGATGAATGTCAAAGAATTGGAAATATTAGTAGACGTCAAGAAATGCCTATGAATTATTCACTTGTTATTGAACCATTTGATGTTTGGGGCTTTGATTATATGGGACCTTTTCCTGCCTCTAATGGGTACACACATATTCTAGTTGCTATTGATTACGTTACTAAGTGGGTAGAAGCTATTCAAACTAGTAGTGGTGATCACTAACACTTCTATTAAAATGCTTAAAGAAGTTATTTTTTCGAGGTTTGGAGTCCCTAGATATTTAATGACTCATGGTGGTTCACATTTTATTCATGGTGCTTTCCGTAAAATGCTTGCTAAGTATGACGTTAATCATAGAATTGCATCTCCTTATCACCCACAGTCTAGTGGTCAAGTAGAATTGAGTAATAGAGAGCTCAAATTAATTTTGCAAAAGACGGTTAATAGGTCTAGAAAGAATTGGTCCAAGAAACTTGATGATGCATTATGGGCCTATAGAACTGCATATAAAAATCCTATGGGTATGTCTCCATATAAAATGGTTTATGGAAAAGCATGTCATTTATCTCTTGAACTAGAACATAAGGCATATTGGGCTATTAAAGAGATCAACTATGATTTCAAACTTGCCGGTGAGAAGAGGTTATTTGATATTAGATCACTTGATGAATGGAGAACCCAAGCTTATGAAAATGCCAAGTTGTTTAAAGAAAAAGTTAAAAGATGGCATGATAAAAGGATACAAAAGCGTGAGTTTAACGTAGGTGATAATGTATTGCTATACAACTCTCGTTTAAGATTTTTTGCTGGAAAACTTCTCTCTAAATGGGAAGGCCCCTATGTTATCGAGGAGGTCTATCATTCCGGTGCCATAAAAATCAACAACTTCGAAGGCACAAATCCGAAGGTGGTAAACGGCCAAAGAATTAAAACATTATATTTCAGGTAATCCCATAAATGTTGAAACCAATATTATTGAAATCGTAACCCCGGAGGAATACATAAGGGACACTTTCCAGAAAGTTTCAGACTCCGAAAAGGAATAGGTATGTGGTACGGTAAGTAAACCGACTCCAAAACAGTTTTTAAGGCAATATTTCTCCGTTTTGAATTATTTAGAAAAATAGAAAAATAAGTGGCAGTCCGGGAAGGACACGAGGGCCCCACGAGGGTGGAGGGCGCGCCCTACCCCCTTGGGCGCGCCCCCTACCTCGTGAGCACCTCGTGTGCCTTCCGGACTCTGTTTTCTTGCATGTTACATATTTTGGTCGGTAAAAATTCATTATATATTCTCCCAAAGGTTTTGACTCCCGTATCATGCAATTGTCTTCTGTTCTTGTTTCGAGCTGTTTTTCTGACAGATCTAGATCATCAATGATGTCCCCAAGTGCCTCCAAGGACAAGTTCTTCGAGAAGAGGGACCGAAGGGGACCAGAAGCGTGGAGACAAGGCTCGAAGCAATGGAGCAACAAGTTTTCAAGTGCCAAGGGATGGTGGAACGTGGACTCAACTCCAACCACATGATGATCGTGGAGTTCACTAGCAACCATAAGCTGGATGCTGACAACATCGGGAGGCCATCTTCAAGCTTCATGAGAAGATCGAGCACCTCCAAGCCCAAATCTATGACCTGCAAAACCAAAACTATGAGTATGAATATAGATTCAAAAGGATGAGTTTGGCTGCAGATCTGAGGATCCCGGAGGCTCGATCATCCTTCTATGATGGTGAGCCTATGCCTTGGAAGATGGACGCCAAGCCCACATCATTGACAACACCTCCACCTTCTTCACCGACAAAGGAGACATAATCACATGGGTATGGGCACTCCCCTTGGCAACTGCCAAGCTTGGGGGAGGTGCCCCGGTATCATATCACAATCACAACTCCTATCTTTACCTTTTCTTAGTTTGATCCTATTAGTAGTATCTTGATTTAGTAGAATAAAGTTTATGGCATGATCTAGTTTTGAGTTTTGCTTTATGATCTCTCTTTGTAATCGAGTCCGTGAGCTATATATAATAAAGATTAGTGTTGAGTCAAGGGCTTGATTATTTTGCCATGATCTTGAGTGAATAAAAGAAAAGAAGAAAAAGAATAAAAAGAAACAAAGAGTTCATGTTGATCTTATTGAGAGTAATGATTTCACATAGAAAGAGTATGATGATTGAAAGTTGTTGGGAGTTGGCAGACATAGTTTTGGTCATCGTTGCAATTAATAGGAAGTAATAAGGAAAGAGGGGTTCACATATAAATATACTATTATTGACATCTTTTATGATTGGGAGCACTCACTAAAATATGACATGCTAAAGAGTTGATGTTGGACAAGGAAGACAACGTAATGGGTTATGTTTTCTTATATCTGAGATAAAGTATGTTATCATGGATCTTCCAACATGTTGAGCTTGCCTTTCCCCCTCATGCTAGCCAAATTCTCAGCACCAAGTAAAGATACTACTTGTGCTTCCAAAACCCTTAAACCAATTTTGCCATGAGAGTCCACCATATCTACCTATGGATTGAGTAAGATCCTTCAAGTAAGTTGTCATCGGTGCAAAGCAATAAAAATTTCTCTAAATATGTATGATTGATTGGTGTGGGAGAAATAAGCTTTATACGATCTTGTGATGTGGAAGTAATAAAAGCGACAGACTGCATAATAAAGGTTCATATCACAAGGGGCAATATAAAGTGACGTTCTTTCGCATTGAGATTTTGTGCATCCAACCATAAAAGCGCATGGCAATCTCTACTTCCCTCTGCGAAGGGCCTATCTTTTATTATTATCTTCTACCTTATGCAAGAGTCATGGTGATCTTCACCTTTCCTTTTTCATTTTATCCTTTGGCAAGCCCAGCATGTTGGAAAGAACCTGATATATATATCTAATTGGATGTAGGGGAGCATGAGTTATTATTGTTGACATTACCCTTGAGGTAAAAGGTTGGGAGGCGAAACTATAAGCCCCTATCTTTCTCTGTGTCTGATTAAAACTTCATAACCACAAGTATTGCGTGAGTGTTAGCAATTATGAAGGACTAGATGATAGTTGAGTATGTGGACTTGCTTTTGAGCTCTGGCATAGACTCTTTCTGATGTTATGATAAATTGCAATTTCTTCAATGACTGAGATTATAGTTTGTTGGTTCTCAATAAAGTTTATGATTCGTACCCAGCATTGTGAATGGATTATTACTTGAGCATAAGAAATCATATGACAATATCCATATATGTTGCTGTTATGAGAATAATCATGATGCCTTCATGTCCGTATTTTATTTTTATCTACACCTCTGCCTCTAAACATGGGGACATATTTATCGTTATCGGCTTTCGCTTGAGGACAAGCGAGGTCTAAGCTTGGGGGAGTTGATACGTCCATTTTGCATCATGCTTTTATATCGATATTTATCGCATTATGGGCTGTTATTATGCATTATGTCACAATACTTATGGCTATTCTCTCTTATTTTACAAGGTTTACATAAGGAGGGAGAATGCCGGCTGCTGGAATCCAGGGCTGGAAAAGGAGCAAATATTAGAGACCTATTCTGCACAACTCCACAAGTCCTGAAACTCCACAGAACATCTAGTTAAAAATAATGAAAAATCCTTGCCAAAGATGAAGACCAAGGGGGCCACACCCTGTCCACAAGGGTGGGGGGCACCCCCCTAGGGCGCGCCCCCTACCTCGTGGGCCCCCTAATGGCTCTCCGATGCCCATCTTCTGCTATACGAGGTCTTTCGTCGAGGAAAAAATAATAAGCAACCTTTCGGGACGAGACTCCGCCGCCACGAGGCGAAACCAATCTAGAGCTCCGGCAGAGCTGTTCTGCCGGGGACACTTCCCTCCGGGAGGGGGAAATCATCGCCATCATCATCACCAACGCTCCTCTCATCGGGAGAGGGAAATCTCCATCAACATCTTCACCAGCACCATCTCCTCTCAAAATCCTAGTTCATCTCTTGTATCCAATTCTTGTCTCTAAGTCCGGGATTGGTACTAGTAGGTTGCTAGTAGTGTTGATTACTCCTTGTAGTTGATGCTAGTTGGTTTACTTGGTGAAAGATCATATGTTCAGATCCTATATGCATATTATTACCCCTCTGATTATGAACATGAATATGCTTTGTGAGTAGTTACGTTTGTTCCTGAGGACACGGGAGAAGTCTTGCTATTAGTAGTCATGTGAATTTGGTATTCGTTCGATATTTTGATGAGATGTATGTTGTCTAGCCTCTAGTGGTGTTATGTGAACGTCGACTACATAACACTTCACCATTATTTGGGCCTAGAGGAAGGCATTGGGAAGTAATAAGTAGATGATGGGTTGCTAGTGTGACAGAAGCTTAAACCCTAGTTTATGTGTTGCTTCGTAAGGGGCTGATTTGGATCCACATGTTTCATGCTATGGTTAGGTTTACCTTAATACTTTTATTGTAGTTGCGGATGCTTGCAATAGAAGTTAATCATAAGTGGGATGCTTGTTCAAGTAAGAACAGCACCCAAGCACCGGTCCACCCACATATCAAATTATCAAAGTACCGAACGCGAATCATATAAACGTGATGAAAACTAGCTTGACGATATTCCCATGTGTCCTCGGGAGCGCTTTTACTTATATAAGAGTTTGTCCAGGCTTGTCCTTTGCTACAAAAAGGATTGGGCCACCTTGCTGCACTTTATTTACTTTTGTTACTTGTTGCTCGTTACAAATTATCCTATCACAAAACTATCTATTACCACTTATTTCAGTACTTGCAGAGAATACCTAGCTGAAAACCGCTTATCATTTCTTTCTACTCCTCGTTGGGTTCAACACTCTTACTTATCGAAAGGACTACGATAGATCCCCTATACTTGTGGGTCATCAAGCATCACGCATTGCAAGCCTGGGGCCTTGCTTCCTTGAAGAACCACCTTGGAACATCTTCCTAAGCATATTGTTTTCTCTGAAAAATTTCTGAATTTTTTAGCAACTTCAAACAAAAGTGAGCCAACTTCAATAAAACTGATAGCAACTACTCCTACAAGTGCCTAGAGCCTATATCAAGCATTAGAACTACTTGGAAGCATATTAATTTGACATGAAAGCTCAAGAACATGGTCACCTATGCAACACAAATTTGCAAAGAATAAAGCACTAGAACAAAAACTAATTGGACCAATGGAGGAGTCACATACCAAGGAACAATCTCCCCAAGCAGTTTTGCGAGAGGTGCTTTGAGCAAGGAGATCGAAAATCACAGCAAAGTGGGCTGGAACTCATGCTTGAGCTGGTTATTCGTGCTTGTGGGAGGAAGAAGAAGAGGATGGGTGCAGGAATAAGTGGAGGAGGGCCACTATGGGCCCACGAGGCAGGGGCGCGCGCCCAGGGGGTAGTGCGTGCCCTCCACCCTCGTGGCCAGGTGGCAGCTCCCCCCCCCCCGCGGTGATTTTTGCACTATAAATCCTCAAATATTCCCGAAAAAATCATATTAAATTGGCATGGCATTTGGAGGACTTTTATTTTCGGGGTATTTTTATATTGCACGGATAAATCAGGAAACAGACAGAAAAATACTATTTTTACTTTATTTCAACTAAATAACAGAAAGTATAAAGTGGGTACAGAAGGTTGTGCTTCTAGTTTCATCCATCTCATGCTCATCAAGAAGAATCCACTAACAAGGTTGATCAGGTCTTGTTAACAAACTCATTCCGATTAACATGGAACCGGAGAAATTTCGAATGACACTATGTTACCTCAACGGGGATATGCACATCCCCTATAATAAGAATATCATATTTCTTCTTGATAGTAGGAAGAGGAAATTCAAAACCTCCAAATATAATCGATGGAATTTTTCCAATAGAGTTGATACTATGAACTTGAGGTTGTTTCCTCGGAAAGTGTACCGTATGCTCATTACCATTAACATGAAAAGTGACATTGCCTTTGTTGCAATCAATAACAGCCCCTGCAGTATTCAGAAAAGGTCTTCCAAGAATAATAGACATACTATCGTCCTCGGGAATATCAAGAATAACAAAGTCCGTTAAAATAGTAATGTTTGCAACCACAACAGGCACATCCTCACAAATACCGACAGGTATAGCAGTTGATTTATCAGCCATTTGCAAAGATATTTCAGTAGGTGTTAACTTATTCAAATCAAGACTACGGTATAAAGAGAGAGGCATAACACTAACACCGGCTCCAAGATCACATAAGGCAGTTTTAACATAATTTCTTTTAATAGAGCATGGTATAGTGGGTACTCCTGGATCTCCAAGTTTCTTTGGTATTCCACCCTTAAAAGTATAATTAGCAAGCATGGTGGAAATTTCAGCTTCCGGTATCTTTCTTTTATTAGTAATGATATCCTTCATATATTTAGCATAAGGATTAGTTTTGAGCATATCAGTCAATCGCATACGCAAAAAGATAGGTCTAATCAGTTCAGCAAAGCGCTCAAAGTCCTCATCATCCTTTTTCTTGGATGGTTTGAGAGGAAAAGGCATGGGTTTCTGAACCCAAGGTTCTCTTTCTTTACCATGTTTCCTAGCAACGAAATCTCTCTTATCATAACGTTGATTCTTTGATTGTGGGTTATCAAGATCAACAGCAGGTTCAATTTCTACATCATTATCGTTACTAGGTTGAGCATCATCATGAACATCATCATTAACATTTTCACTAGGTTCATGTTCACTACTAGATTGTGTTTCAGCATCAGACATAGATATATCATTTGGATTCTCAGGTGGTTCAGCAATAGGTTCACTAGAAGTTTGCAAAGTCCTATCATTTTTCTTTTTCTTCCTTTTAGTAGAACTAGGTGCATCAATATTATTTCTCTGAGAATCTTGCTCAATTCTCTTAGGGTGGCCTTCAGGATACAAAGGTTCCTGAGTCATTCTACTAGTTCTAGTAGCCACTCTAACAGCATAATCATTTTTCTTACTATTCATTTCATTGAGCAAATCATTTTGAGCCTTAAGTACTTGTTCCACTTGAGTGGTAACCATAGAAGCATGTTTGCTAACAAGTTTAAGTTCACCTCTAATATTAGCCATATAATCACCCAAGTGTTTAATCATATAAGCATTTTGTTTTAATTTTCTACCAAAATAAGCATTGAAGTTTTCTTGTTTGACAATAAAATTATCAAACTCTTCTAAGCATTGTCTAGCAGACTTATAATGAGGAATATCACCTTCATCAAATCTATAGAGAGAAATTACCTTTACTACCTGTGTCGGGGTATCGAGATCTGGAGGTTCTTCAATAGGTAATGGATCAAAATCATATGTTTCTTCAACAGGCAGTAAATTAAGACCATGTATTTCTTCAATAGGAGGTAAATTCTTAACATCCTCAGCTTTAATACGTTTTTCTTTCATAGATTTCTTTGCCTCTTGCATATCTTCGGGACTGAGAAACAGAACACCTCTCTTCTTCGGAGTTGGTTTAGGAATAGGCTCAGTAATTGGCTCAGGAGCTAGCTCAGGAGGTGCCCAATTATTTTCATTTGTCAACATATTATTCAATAAAATTTCAGCTTCATCCGGTGTTATTTCCCTGAAAAGAGAACCAGCACAACTATCTAGGTAATCTCTAGAAGCATCGGTTAGTCCATTATAAAAGATATCAAGTATTTCATTTTTCTTAAGAGGATGATCAGGCAAAGCATTAAGTAGCTTGAGAAGCCTCCCCCAAGCTTGTGGGAGACTCTCTTCTTTAATTTGCACAAAGTTGTATATTTCCTTTAAAGCAGCTTGTTTCTTATGAGCAGTGAAATATTTAGTAGAGAAGTAATAAATCATATCCTAGGGACTACACACACAACCAGGATCAAGAGAATTAAACCATATCTTAGCATCACCCTTTAATGAGAACAGAAATATTTTAAGGATATAAAAGTAGCAATATCTCTCATCATTAGTGAACAGGGTGGCTATATCATTTAATTTAGTAAGATGTGCCACAACAGTTTCAGATTCATAGCCATGAAAAGGATCAGATTCAACCAAAGTGATTATATCAGGATCAACAGAGAATTCATAATCCTTATCGGGAACACAAATAGGTGAAGTAGCAAAAGCAGGGTCAGACCTCATTCTATCTCTAAGAGATTCTTTGTTCCATTTAACTAATAACCTCTTAAGCTCGTTTCTATCTCTGCAGGCTAAAATAGCTGCAGAAGCTTCCATATCAAAAACATAACCCTCAGGAATAACATGCCTATCCTCATCATCATTTTCATCATTATTATCAGATTCAATAATTTCTTTCTCTCTAGCCCTAGCAATTTGTTCATCAAGAAATTCACTAAGGGGCACAGTAGTATCAAGCATAGAAGTAGTTTCATCATAAGTATCATGCATAGCAGAAGCGGCATCATCAATAAAATGTGACATATCAGAACGAATAGCAGAAGCAGGTTTAGGTGTCGCAAGCTTACTCATAACAGAAGGTGAATCAAGTGCAGAGCTAGATGGCAGTTCCTTACCTCCCCTCGTAGTTGAGGGATAAATTCTTGTCTTAGCGTCTTTGAAATTCTTCATAGTGTCCAGCAGATATAAATCCCAAGTGACTCAAAGAATAGAGCTATGCTCCTCGACAACGGCGCCAGAAATTAGTCTTGATAACCCACAAGTGTAGGGGATCGCAACAGCTTTCGAGGGTAGAGTATTCAACCCAAATTTATTGATTCGACACAAGGGGAGTCAAAGAATATTCTCAAGTATTAGCAGTTGAGTTGTCAATTCAACCACACCTGGATAACTTAGTATCTGCAGCAAGGTATTTAGTAGCAAAGTAATATGATAGTAGTGGTAACGGTAATAAAAGAGCAACGAAAGTAAATCAATATTTTTGGTATTTTGTAGTGATTGTAACAGTAGCAACAGGAAAGTAAAAAAACGTAAACCAGTATATGGAAAGCTCGTAGGCATTGGATCGATGATGGATAATTATGCCAGATGCGGTTCATCATGTAACAATCATAACATAGGGTGACACAGAACTAGCTCCAATTCATCAATGTAATGTAGGCATGTATTCTGAATATAGTCATACGTGCTTATGGAAAAGAACTTGCATGACATCTTTTGTCCTACACTCCCGTGGCAGCGGGGTCCTAATGGAAACTAAGGGATATTAAGGCCTCCTTTTAATAAAGAACCGGAACAAAGCATTAGTACATAGTGAATACATGAACTCCTCAAACTATGGTCATCACCGGGAGTGGTCCCGATTATTGTCACTTCGGGGTTTCCGGATCATAACACATAGTAGGTGACTATAGACTTGCAAGATAGGATCAAGAACACACATATATTCATGAAAACATAATAGGTTCAGATCTGAAATCATGGCACTCGGGCCCTAGTGACAAGCATTAAGCATAGCAAAGTCATAGCAACATCAATCTCAGAACATAGTGGATACTAGGGATCAAACCCTAACAAAACTAACTCGATTACATGACAGATCTCATCCAACCCATCACCGTCCAGCAAGCCTACGATGGAATTACTCACGCACGACGGTGAGCATCATGAAATTGGTGATGAAGGATGGTTGATGATGACGACGGCGACGAATCCCCCTCTCCGGAGCCTCGAACGGACTCCAGATCAGCCCTCCCGAGAGCTTTTAGGGCTTGGTGGTGGCTCCGTATCGTAAAACACGATGATTTCTTCTCTTAGATTTTTTTCTCCCCAAAAGCAAATATATAGAGTTGGAGTTGACGTCGGAATGTCTCCAGGGGGCCCACGAGGTAGGGGGCGCGCCCTAGGGGGGGCGCGCCCCCACCCTCGTGGACAGGGTGTGGGGCCCCTGGTCTTCATCTTTGGCGAGGATTTTTTATTATTTTTTATAAGATGTTCCGTGGAGTTTTAGGTCATTCTGAGAACTTTTGTTTTCTGCACATAAAACAACATCATGGCAATTCTGCTAAAAACAGCGTCAGTCCGGGTTAGTTCCATTCAAATCATGCAAGGTAGAGTCCAAAACAAGGGCAGAAGTGTTTGGAAAAGTAGATACGATGGAGATGTATCAGCCACCAAGTTCAGTTGTCATAGCCACTGCCAGAAACCCTAATCAATTCGGACTCACCGATAGGGATCTCGGTCCCACCGAGATGGGGTTGCAAACTCTCTGTTTCCTTTTCATAACGTTTCGGTCAAACCGAGATGAGCGATCGGTCCCACCGAGATTGCAATGCAAACTCCCTGCTTCCCTTTCGTAACGTTTCAGTCCAACCGAGATGAGCGAATCGGTCCCACCGAGTTTGCCTGACCAACTATCTGTTTGGCTATTACCAAAGTCGGTCTCATCGAGTTTGTGTAATCGGTCTCACCAAGATTACGTTGTGCCCTAACCCTAATGACATCAGTCACATCGAGTTGATCCAGTCGGTCCCACCGAGAATCCTAATGTTCACATTTTGAACTAAATCGGTCTGACCGAGTTTCATGATTCGGCCCCACCGAGTTTGGTGATTTGTGTGTAACGGTTAGATTTTGTGTGGAGGCTATATATACCCCTCCACCCACTCTTCATTCGTGGAGAGAGCCATCAGAACATGCCTACACTTCCAACACATATTTTCTGAGAGAGAACCACCTACACTTGTGTTGAGGTCAAGATATTCCATTCCAACCACATGAATCTTGATCTCTAGCCTTCCCCAAGTTGCTTTCCACTCAAATCTTCTTTCTACCAAATCCAATCCTATGAGAGAGAGTTGAGTGTTGGGAAGACTATCATTTGAAGCACAAGAGCAAGGAGTTCATTGTCAACACACCATTTGTTACTTCTTGGAGAGTGGTGTCTCCTAGATTGGCTAGGTGTCACTTGGGAGCCTCCGACAAGATTGTGGAGTTGAACCAAGGAGTTTGTAAGGGCAAGGAGATCGCCTACTTCGTGAAGATCTACCCGAGTGAGGCAAGTCCTTCGTGGGCGACGGCCATGGTGGGATAGACAAGGTTGCTTCTTCGTGGACCCTTCGTGGGTGGAGCCCTCCATGGACTCGCGCAACCGTTACCCTTCATGGGTTGAAGTCTCCATCAATGTCGATGTACGATAGCACCACCTATCGGAACCACGGATAAAAAATCTCTGTGTCAACATTGCGTTTGCTCCTTCAAACTCATCCCTTTACCTTCATATGCAATTGGTTTACATTCTGCTGCTATACTCTTAGAATTGCATGTGTAGGTTGATTGCTTGACTTCTGCTAAGTTGCTAAAATCTGCCAAGAACTAAAATTGGGAAAAGGCTAGATTTTTATTTGGTCAAGTAGTCTAATCACCCCCCTCTAGACATACTTCCGATCCTACAAGCATTCGATATGATCAATAATTATTTGTGCACTCCTCCGGTGATGAAAGCACCCAAGCATAGAGAACCCTTCAGGCTTTACATTGCAGCAGAGGAAGGAGTTATTGGTGCTGTTTTGACTCAAGAAACCGAGGGAAAAGAGCATGCTATTACATATTTGAGCAGACGCTTATTGGACGCCGAGACAAGGTATACATTTATTGAGAAACTATGTCTACGCTTATATTATGCTTGCACAAAACTGAGACATTATTTAGTGCCGAGTGCTTGTGTAGTAGCTTGTCAAACCGATGTCATTAAATACATGTTGCATAGGCCAATTCTTAGTGGTAGAATTGGCAAGTGGGCTTATGATTTGATTGAATATGATTTGGCTTATGAATCTCCAAAATCCATGAAAGGCCAAATTGTTGCTAATTTCATTGTTGAACATCGGATTAATGACAAGCATGATGTTGATATGAACCTTGTTTCATTAGTACCATGGAGATTATACTTTGTGGTTCAGTTTGTAGCAATGGCCAAGGTGTTGGTAATATTTATATATCTCCTCATGGTGCTGTTTTTGAAGCCTCATGCCGCTTAGAATATTTTTGCACAAACAATCAAGCCGAATATGAAGCATTGTTATTCGGCCTAGAGATGTTACTTGCTATAGGTGTTACACATATTGAGTCTTATGGTGATTCGTTACTAGTGGTGCAGCAAATATCCAAAGTCTTTCAGTGTTGGGACGAATCACTTAATGTTTATCTTGATAAATGTCTAGATATAATTTCTACTTTGGATTGTTTTAGCATTGCATATATATCTAGACATGATAATTGGAAAGCAAATGAGTTGGCACAACAAGCATCTGGATATCATGTTGATCATGGCATGTTTCATATTTCTAGACGTCCGATGTCTTGTATTACCAGTATAGAAGAGGCCGAACCAGAACCCACCGATTCAGTTATCAACAAAAAATCTAGTGCAGATGACAGTTCCGACTGGAGGAAGCCCATTGTTGCTTACTTGCGCAACCCGAGTGAAAGGGTGGACAGGGTTGTTCGGCGTATGGCTTTCAAGTATACAATGAGAGATGATGGTCTTTATCACCAAACAGTCAATGATGTTCTTCTAAAGTGTTTGGACAAGGACCAGGGAAGAGTTGCTATGGGAGAAGTACATGAAGGTATTTGTGGCACTCACCAGTCGGCTCCCAAGATGAAATGGTTATTGCGACATGCTGGGTTTTATTGGCCGACTATGATTAATGGATGCTTCAGATATTATAAAGGGTGTGAAGCTTGTCAAAATTTTGGTGATATTCAATTGGCTCCTGCTGCTATGTTACATCCTATTATCAAACCGTGGCCTTTCAGAGGTTTGGGTTTATACTTCATTGGAGAAATTCATCTGTCTTCCTCAAAAGGGCATCGGTTTGTATTGGTGGCAACTGATTATTTCACTAAATGGTCTGAAGCAGTACCTCTCAAGAACATGACACATACGGAGGTAATTCAATTCATAATCGAGCACATTATTCATAGATTCGGTACTCCTCAAACGTTAACTACAGATCAAGGTTCATCTTTCATGTCACACCAAGTCAGAGAGTTTGTCGAATCTTATAACAGAAATTTGCTCAATTCTCTCCGTATTATGCCCAAGCTAATGGACAAGCTGAGTCTAGCAATAAAATTTTAATCAAACTCATCAAGACGAAGATTTAAGATAATCCAAGGAGAGGGCATGAATTGTTGTCTGAAGCTTTGTGGGCACATAGAATTTCAAGGCATGGTGCTACGAAGGTGACTCCATATGAGCTAGTATATGGTCAAGAGGTCGTTTTACCAGTGGAAGTAAATTTGAATGCTTTGAGAATATCCAAACAAAATGATTTATCGGCAGTAGATTTTTATAACTCGATGATGGACAATATTGATGAGGTTGCTGATAAACGTTTGGATGCTTTGAAGTTCATAGAGAGAGACAAGTTGAGGGTTGCAAGAGCTTACAATAAGAAAGTTAAGTTGAAGAATTTTCAAGTTGGTGATCTCGTCTGGGAAGTGATTCTGCCAATTGGTTCAAGAGATAGAAAATTCGGGAAGTGGTCTCCAAGTTGGGAAGGTCCTTTTAGGATTACAAGAGTTGTTCCCGAAAACTCATATTTGGTGGAATCAATACAAGGGGCATTGTTACCTCGAGCTCTCAATGGCAAATATTTGAAGAAGTACCACTCGAGTGTGTGGCAGGAAGCCTAAGTAGGCAATGGCCGATATACGATTATTGACCTTAGCACAAACATGGCCGATACATAATTATCGCCCCGAGAAAAATAAATGGCCGATGGACTGTTGACATCGTCCTTAGAACGAACACCATGCATATTATTTTTCGGCGTGCAAGCTTTGCCGAAAAACAGGGGGGGCATGTGTTGACACCTGATTTTGGCAAGATACAGAGTGAAAGGGTTTTCAGCATGAGAAAGTTTCACATCATCAAGTGGAACAACTTTGATGTTTAGGATATCGCCATTCGACCTCATCTCAGTGGCCGAAGTTGTACTCCGAGTGACAAAATTTAGTGTTCTGAGTGCTTTTCGGCTGATTACGCCCTCAATATGACCTCAGATGAAGGAGTACTCTAAAGGAATTGTCTTCGTATCATCAAGGCAATCGATTTTCATATATAAGTCATCTCAATCCGAGTTCGTATGCAAAAGTTATAGTCAAAATGGTGTGGACCAGCTAGGAATCAAAATATTACGCTGGACATCAGACACATGTTGATGGGTGTCTGGTACAATGTGTGAGAAATTAGCTGTTGAATCTGACCTCAGATCTAAAAGTCTTCAGCATGAAAGTTTTCGTCTCGTCAAGCCGATCGATTTTCATATATAAATTGTCTCGATCCGAGTTAGTATGCGACCTGGGGAGGCAACACAAGATCAGGCTGTGTTTTTAGTCGGAAATCCGAGTGAAAAAGTTTACCATCTGACTGAAAACTTATTGGTCGAGTGAAAATTTACCGGTGGAGTGAAAATTTGCTGACCGGATGAACTTATTATTATCCGAGTAAAAATATAGTCATCTGAGTGAAATTGTCCTCGAGGTGAAAATATTCCGAGTGAAAAGATTACCATCAGAATGAAAACTTGCCGATCGAGTAAGATATTGCCTTCTGAGTGGAAATATAGTCCCGAGTGGAAATATAGTCATTCGAGTGAAAGATTGTCTTCCGAGTGAAAAAGTCCAGTCAGACGGTCCGAGTGAAAGTCTCTAATATCCGAGTGGATGAGCTCGAATCCGAGTGAAACTGAACATGTGCCCGAAAGTTTATCAAGATTAGCTCGGATGAAGAAGTGTTCAATACAGAAGTTGTGCGTATCATCAAGACGGTTCTTTGGTTTTGGAGTCATTATCATCAGAGATAGTATATGGCTTGTAAATTCACTACGAGACTTGGATAATCCAGTCTACTGCAAGACCGAGTCCGACTCGAAGGTAAAGATGACCTCGAGAAGTATTCAAGATGGTCTTATTTGAAAAAGTGATCAACATGAGAGTTGTTCGTATCATCGAGGTGCACAAGTTTGATATTTGGGTCATCTTGATCGGAGATCGTATGCAAGCTCAACAGCCCGCGCACAGAGGAAGACATAAGTTCGGCCAGATTCAATCTGAATCCGAGTTGGAATAGAACTAGGACTCTAGGACGTGAAATTGATGTAATTTTTCGTGTAAGGAAAGCCTAGATGAATCCTTTACTTGTACGGGAAGTCCAGCCGCAACTTATATATGTTGGGGGTGACGGCCGATTGAACAACACACAATCGAACAAATCTATATACTACTTTTCCAATTTACGTTTTATCTCTCCACCGTTTTCTCTCTTGTTCTTCATTGTTCTTCGTGTTTGAGAGCTGCGAATCCCGAGGCTCTAGGGGCGAGCAAATCGACCTAGGGCAGCCCATAGCCTCCGCACTCCCTGACGGGGTCCCTCCCGGGGGTGTGGGGTTTTCGGTCTGCAAAAGCGCCCGCCGACTGTCTTGCGTATCGCGCTGTTGGTCGGGTCTCCTTCGATGTGAGCTGCGGTGCATCACCCCCGGCGTCGAGGGTACACCCTACCGCTGCTCTTCCTGGTGGTAGGATGTCTGAACCTACCGCGGAGGTCTCTAGCGGTAGGGTGTGGACATATATAAACCGCAGGCTGGCCGCCCCCACCCCCTTCTCCCCCCACACAGCCCCCCACCACCACCACGAAGAACAGAGCAGTTCCTCCAACTCGCCCTCTCTCATCCCTTCCACTCCCCCTCCGATCTTCTTCATTTCTTCACAGATTTTGCGGTCGAGATGGCCACGAAGAGAGAAAAGTAAGCTCTTTCGATCCCTCCAATTAGTTTTAATAAAACACCTTTCGATTCGTCACATTATTCGATTCAAATCACTCCTTTTTGAACTAAATTGAATATTTTTTAACCCTAGGATTGATTTAGGTCGATTCTAGATGTTATATTGTGTTAGATATGAACTCTATTCACTAGTTGGTATGGTTGTGTCAAGATGAACCCTAGTTCATATTTGATTTGAATGTTTTTTTTATATGATGCATGTTGGAGGCATTTGTTGTGATAGATGATGCATGTTCCTATGCTATGATGCAAGTATTGGATGTAGTGTATGATGAATATTGGAGATATTTGTTATATGTAGTGTATGAATCCTCAAGATGAACCTAGTTCATATTTTTTTGTTATCAAAAAATTTATTATATGATGAATATTGGAGATATTTGTTGCATGTAGTGTGTGTTAGATGATGCAAATACTGGATTTTGTCGGGTAAAAACGGTGAACCCCTCAAGATGAACCCTAGTTCATGTTTTTTGTTTTTTAAGAAATATAAGATGATGCATGTTGGATGTTGTTGGAGAAATATGTGATATGATGCATTTGAACCTTGATGAGCCTTTGTTATGCATCTATATGTCCCCTAGTTCATGTTAATTTTTTTGATATGCTTATGCAAAAAAAATTGGAGGCCACCTCTTATGGATGACATTGGCATCAAGTATACTATGCTTGACCCTACGTTCGACAAGGGCCATCGTGCCCGTTTTATTGAGAACGGAGTGGTAAGTAACTTTCTAAAACAAATATTTTGAATTGATGAAAAAAAGTTACAAATTGTTTGGGTCTTCATTTCGACAGATGCTCCCGCCACTGCGGATGAGGGGTCACGGGACGACCGTGAAGATGGAGTACGACGAGCGGTACGCGCTGTTCTACAGGAGAGCCCGACTGCTAGGTTTCGTCCTGCAGTTCAAGCGCAAGCCGCTGATGCTCGTCCACTCAGCTCTCACGGCTTTGACCGATCGGTGGCGGCTAGAGACGCACAGCTTCCATCTTCCATGTGGGGAGATGACGGTTACACTCGAGGATTGGGGGATGATTACGGGCCTACCGCTCGAGGGTCATGCTCTGACAGGACGATTGTAGAGGAAGAACTGGAACGACAGGGTTGTCGCCCTCATCGGTGATTTCCCCCCAGATAAGAAGAACCAGACTTCCGACGTCCCGCTTCCCTGGCTCCTGAAGTACCGGAGCAAGTGCCCAGAAGGGGCCGAACCCTGGGTGGTGGAGCAGTACGCCAGGGCTTACCTGTGGTATCTTCTCACGGAGGTAGTGTTTCCAGACTGCTCTGGGGACACTACCCTCTAGATGTATCTTGACTTCTTGGAGAACTGGGATGCAGGGTATAGCTAGGGGGCCGCCGGCCTCGCCTACCTATACCATTCGGTAAGTGAATATCACATCATTGTTTCAAATATCATGGATGTGTGCTGCTTTGGATTTTGGCATCTTATCATCTACACTTGTTTTGTAGCTTGACGATGCAACCCAGAGGACGGAAGCTATGTCCGGTATGTGTGGATGTGTGTGGGGCCTCTCCATTTGGATCTGGGAGTGAATGCCGGTGGGTCGTCCGGAGAAGCTTAGAGCGCGTGCATGGACTGACTATGGCGAAGATGGCGACGATGCTCGATACCCGATATGCTTGGGACATGGTGGGTACAATCTCGGGTGAATCCAAGGCCTTGTACAAGATCTTCATCAACGAGCTTGATGCTCTAACGCCTCTCCAGGTATAAGACCTAGATTTCGAATGTGGTCGATAACACTTTCACTTGAGCTTACCACTTTTGGTGCTAGGTTAACTGGCGGCCGTATACTGACGACCGAGAGTGGGGGTTCGAGCTGAACGTGATGTGCAAGCAGGACCGGCTTCTCTGGAGGTGCATCGTTCCCATGATTTGTGTCTATGCCGTCAAGTACCACTTGCCACAGTGTGTTGCCACGCAATTTAGTAAGGCGCAACGTACACCACCAGCCGGCATCGTCAAAGATACCGGTGGCTACGACCTGCACTTGTGAGTACCACCGCCCGTTCTCATCGTTACCAACATTCGTTTTGATGTTTCATATTCTTCCTAATGGTGTTTTACAATCTTTCTTGTGCTTTACAGGCTGAGCAGGAGGAAGAATCGGTCTATCACCAATTGGGGAGAGCAACATGCCAAATACGTGACTGAATGGAACCAGTGGAAAACTCGCAAAGATGTGGAGAGAAGAGTGATTGACTAGGTGTTGGGCAACGTAGTAATTTCAAAAAAAATCCTACGCACACGCAAGATCATGGTGATGTATAGCAACGAGAGGGGAGAGTGTTGTCTACATACCCTCGTAGACCAAAAGCGAAAGCGTTATGACAATGCGGTTGATGTAGTCGTACGTCTTCACGATCGACCGATCCTCAGTCCCAAACGTACGACACCTCCATGTTCAGCACACGTTCAGCTCGGCGACGTCCCACGAACTCACGATCCAGTAGAGCTTCGAGGGAGAGCTTTGTCAGCACGACGGCGTGATGACGGTGTTGATGAAGTTACCGACGCAGGACTTTGCCTAAGCACCGCTACAATATGACCGAGGTGGATTATGGTGGAGGGGGGCACCGCACACGGCTAAGAGAGATCAATGATCAACTTGTGTGTCTATGGGGTTCCCCCTGGCCACGTATATAAAGGAGTGGAGGAGGGGGGAGAGGGTCGACCCCTATGGCGCGCCCTGGAGGAGTCCTACTCCCACCGGGAGAAGGATCCCCCTCCCTAGTATGACTACGAGAGAAGGAATGGGAGAGAGGGAGGAAGGAAAGGGGGGCGCCGCCCCCCCTCCTAGTCCAATTCGGACCAGAGGGGGAGGGGGCACGCGGCCTGCCCTGGCCTCCTCTCTCTCTCTCTCCACTATGGCCCGTTAAGGCCCATACAATTACCGGGGGGTTTCGGTAACCTCCCGGTACTCCGGTAAAATCCCGATTTCACCCGGAACCATTCTGATGTCCAAATATAGGCTTCCAATATATCGATCTTTATGTCTCGACCATTTCGAGACTCCTCGTCATGTCCGTGATCATATCCGGGACTCCGCACTACCTTCGGTACATCAAAACACAAAAACTCATAATACCGATCATCACAGAACTTTAAGCGTGCGGACCCTATGGATTCGAGAACTATGTAGACATGACTGAGACTCATCTTCGGTCAATAACCAATAGCGGAACCTGGAGGCTCATATTGGTTCCTACATATTCTACGAATATGTTTATCAGTCAAACCGCATAACAACATACGTTGTTCCCTTTGTCATCGCTATGTTACTTGCCCGAGATTTGATCGTCGGTATCTCAGTACCTAGTTCAATCTCGTTACTGGCAAGTCTCTTTACTCGTTCTATAATGCATCATCCCGCAACTAACTCATTAGTCACATTGCTTGCAAGGCTTATAGTGATGTGCATTATCGAGAGGGCCCAGAGATACCTCTCCGACAGTCGGAGTGACAAATCCTAATCTTGATCTATGCCAACTCAACAAACACCATCGAAGACACCTGTAGAGCACCTTTATAATCACCCAGTTACGTTGTGACGTTTGGTAGCACACAAAGTGTTCCTTTGGTACTCGGGAGTTGCATAATCTCATAGTTATAGGAACATGTATAAGTCATGAAGAAAGCAATAGCAACATACTAAACGATCAAGTGCTAAGCTAACGGAATGGGTCAAGTCAATCGCATCATTCTCTAATGATGTGATCCTGTTAATCAAATGACAACTCATGTCTATGGCTAGGAAACTCAACCATCTTTGATTCAACGAGCTAGTCAAGTAGAGGCATATATCCCGGAATCGGCTTCTTTGCCGTCTGCCATGGCAGATAGCAAAGGCATAGATCCTGGACGGCAAAGTCCTTTGCCGTCAGCCAGTGGACGGCAAACCGTCCGAACACGTGCCAGCAAAGGCCTTCTTTGCCGCCCGCTTCTTGGAAACGGACGGCAAAGGATTGTGCCGTCCGCCGTCCAAGGCCAGCAGACAGCAAAGAGAGCGGATGACAGTGGGGTGGGGTGAGATCCGTTAGGGGGTTAACGGCGCTCTTTGTCATCCGCTGGCAGACGGCAAAGAGCTTAGCTAGGCCAGCACTGGGAAGCTGCCACATGGCCAGCTATGCCGTCTGCCAGCACACGGCAAAGACCTTTGAATCTTTGTCGTCTGCTGCCGGACGGCATAGCTGGCCCTATTTGCCAGGCCTATTTGGTCACTTTGTCGTCTGCTAGCAGACGGCAAAGTGACCAAATAGGCAGCCAGTGTCCTCAGTTTCTACAGGTAGCTGCCACATGTCCTCTTTGATGTCTGCTAACGGACGGCAAAGAGGCTATATATCCCCTGTTTTTATTTATATCCATTTAATTTCACAGGAATTCACACACAGATATACATATATGTTTATTTTTCACAGGCACAGCAGACATATGATGTATCCAACACATAGCTCCATCCATGACAACATACATACATACATAAGAAACACAGTTCCATCCATACATATTAAAGTAATATCACAATGTTCATCCAACACATTGTTCCATGCATCCATATAACAATTTCCACATTATTCTTCGATACAAACGAAAAGAAGAACAGGGAAACAAGCACTCCATCCATGCAAGCTTCCATATAGTGAATTAAATCTGCAAAATGGGAAACAAGAAAGTTAGAAGAAGAAGAAGAAAACTAGAAGAAGAAGAAAAAGAAGAAGAAGAAGAAGAAGAAGAAGAAGAAGAAGAAGAAGAAGAAGAAGAAGAAGAAGAAGAAGAAGAAAAGAAGAAGTTTCTTCTTCTTCCTCCTCTTCTTTTCTTCCTATTCCTTCTTTCCTTCCTCTTCTTTGATTTTCTTCATCTTATTGTGTCATTTGTGGACTAAATAGGCTAAATTATGCCAAAAATGGACTAAATAGGCTAAGTTATGCCAAAATTGGACTAAATAGGCTAAATAAGAAGAAAAATGACATTTTTGAGCTAACCTAGCTAATTATGCCATTTTTTACCTAACTAAGACTATTGTATCATTTTAGAAGACAACAAGCTAAGTATATGACATTTATGAGGTTAGCAAGGTTATTATGCCATTTACGAATAAAAAAAGTAAGAGGAGGAGGAGAAGAAGAAGAAGAAGAAGAAGAAGAAGAAGAAGAGAAGAAGAAGAAGAAGATGAAGAAGAGGAAGAAGAAGAAGAAGAAGAAGAGAAGAAGAAGAAGAAGAAGAAGAAGAGGAAGAACTTCCTATTCTTCTTCTTCTTCTTTTCTTCATATTCCTTCTTTCCTTCCTCTTCTTTGATTTTATTCATCTTATTATGTCATTTGTGGACTAAATAGGCTAAATTATGCCAAAATTGGACTAAATAGGCTAAATAAGAAGAAAAATACCATTTTTGAGCTAACTTAGGTAATTATGCCATTTTTGACCTAACTAAGATTATTGTGTCATTTTAGAAGACAACAAGCTAAGTATATGACATTTATGAGGTTAGCAAGGTTATTATGCCATTTACGAATAAAAACAAGTAAGAGGAGGAAAGGAAGAAGAAGAACTTCCTATTCTTCTTCTTCTTCTTTTCTTCCTATTCCTTCTTTCCTTCCTCTTTTTGATTTTCTTCATCTTATTATGTCATTTATGGACTAAATAGGCTAAATTATGCCAAAATTGGACTAAATAGGCTAAATAAGAAGAAAAATGCCATTTTTGAGCTAACCTAGGTAATTATGCCATTTTTGACCTAACTAAGATTATTGTGTCATTTTAGAAGACAACAAGGTAAGTATATGACATTTATGAGGTTAGCAAGGTTATTATGCCATTTATGAATAAAAACAAGTAAGAGGAGGAAAGGAAGAAGAAGAAGAAGAATAAGAAGAAGAAGAACTTCCTATTCTTCTTCTTCTTCTTCTTCTTCTTCTTCTTCTTCTTCTTTTCTTCCTATTCCTTCTTTCCTTCCTCTTCCTTGATTTTATTTATCTTATTATGTCATTTGTGGACTAAATAGGCTAAATTATGTCAAAAATGGACTAGACACGCTAAATAAGAAGAAAAATACCGTTATCACGGAGGTGTAGGAATAGTCGGGGTTCCGGCATTGGCAGAAGGAGTGGTCGATGCTTGTCAGGAGCCATGATGCACCAAAGATCATTTCCAATAATGTCTCATTAGCAAGTTCGCAAACTGAAATGTGAATAGTAGTAAGCAACGTCTATTCAAATCAAACTCACCATGGTCGCCGGAGCAATCTGGGGCATCGGCGGAGGGGCCTGACCGTTTTTCTCGCACATGGTCTACACATTTGGTTCTCACGAGTCAGTCATATTAGATAGTAATGCGAACATGACGTGCATGATTGGGCTAATATGCATGAGAAACGTACCACAATGAGCTCGTATAGGGCCCGGTTAGCGCTGTCGTTCCAGTTTCTCTCCTCCTCCAACAACTTAGCCGTCCTCTCCTCCATCTCCCTCTCCCTCTCCGCCGCCTCCCTTTTTGCCTCCTCCAAAAGCGCCTGCGTCTTCAATCTCTCTTTCTCAACAATAGCATGCAACACACCACTCCTCGTTAGCATTGTAATCATTGACGGACGCACACACAATGTAATGGAGGAAAGGTGAGAGAGTCTATATAACTAACCGCCATGGCGAGCTCTACGGGCCGTGCACGAGGCGTTATCTCAGGATCAGAGCTACTTAGGCACTTCTTGATCTACGGGAGAGTACTTGGACAACGTATCAGTCCATCACCAATGGCTCGAGAGCAATGGGACCTCCCGCCACCAGATATCATCACCAGCTCTGTATCAAAAGGATCCTGGATTGGGTTAAAGTCCTCCCCTTTCCTCGCCTTCCCCTCGTCTTTGTACTTCACAAGCTTGTGGTGGGGGGGGAGATGTTGGTGAAGCTCTTTGGATGATCTAGGTCAGACTCTGTGAATGGCTTGGCCTTCTTATACGGGGCCATATGGGCCATGCCATAGAGGTCGAACAGATTTGGCACAGGCTTCTTGTGGTGGTGCGCCTAAGAGAGAGGAACAAAATATTAGTTAAGGGCTCAAGCTAGCATGAAGAATGATATTGCTATGTAAATAGGTCATTTTGGAGCTAAGAAAGGTTATTATGTCATTTTCGAGGAAAATAAGCTAAGTTTAGGTCATTTTTATGTAATCAAGATTATTATGCCATTTTTGACCAAAGTATGCTCATTATGTCATTATTGAGCTATCCAAGGTTATTATGTCATTTTAGAGCTAATTATGTCATGAATGAACTAGATAAGATTAGTTTAGGTCGTTATTGAGCTATCGAAGGTAGTTATGCCATTTTTAACTAACCTTAGCATATTAAGTCATTTTATAGAGCTATCTAAGGTTATTATGTCATTTTATAACTAATTATGTCATGAATGAACTAGCTAAGATTAGTTTAGGTCGTTATTGAGCTATCGAAGGTAGTTATGCCATTTTTTAACTAACCTTAGCATATTAAGTCATTTTATAGATCTATCTAAGGTTATATGTCATTTTATAACTAATTATGTCATGAATGAACTATCCAAGGTAGTTATGCCATTTTTAACTAACTAAGCATATTAAGTCATTTTGGAAGGGATAAATGCTAGCATGAAGAATGAAATTGCATGAATCATGTAGCAAACCACATACCCAGTTATCCCCGTACTCAAACAGGTTGGAGCTCCCTTGATGGTGTGGCACACCTTCCATTTGGTCGCGCTTATCCTTGGCCCTCTGGTGTTCGACTAGCCATTCGGGAGAGCACCACGCATCCACAACCACCTCCCAACAGTCCATCTTATCCACACACACACACCATCTCGGGGGCACCTAAGTTAGTCAAGAGAAATTTCAGCGCTACGCCTACGAATCAAATCAAGAAAACTAAGTTCAAGGCCTTAAGAATAGGTAATTACCTGCATGTACTTCTCCTTACTCAGAAACTTGCCACGACACTTCTTCTTGGCCCTCCTAATACCCTTCGAGGCGTAGTAGTCTCGAACGGCCTGCACCCAAGCCTCATGCTGTAAGTTCTAAAGTAGGCGCTTGCACTCGGTTTCAACAACCATAGACGCGGCCTCCTGCTCTCCCTCTGAAACCCTGTAGAAGGTCTGCAATCAAACAAGACAACACTGATTAGTACAATCACTAGGTAATCACTAGGTAGTGTTAACTTTTAATTCTGTAAAGGAGAAATTACCCAAAACCGACGGAACACCATCTCGGCCACCGTCTCGCACAAGACACCGCCGACCATCTCCCCCGACGGGGCCGGGGCAACCGAGTACAGCTCCCAGCTCAGTGCTAGCTGTGGAACCTGACCCTCACCGGGCAACGTGACCCACCTAGGGAAGTGCTGCCGGCAAATCACACCAAGGACCTGGTCAGGCCTGCGGACACCACGGGGGTGTACCCAGCCCCTGCAGTATGACAAGGCCAACGCATTAGATATTAATTTGAAGTAACATGAAGGCAAAAGGTTAAAAATATTAAATGCACTTACTTCAACCCTTTAGGCGCAATCAACCACCTCTGGTCGGGGGTCGCTGACATGGGTGGGAGCTTTATACAGCCATGCTTGTAGATCTTCTTGCCCTTCTCAACCAGCTCGTCATCGTTGTAGCTATCATCAGAAAAGGTGTCCTCGCTACCTTCAGTAGGGCCACTAGCCTCCGGAGTCTCGTGGGAAGAAGACTCCGGGATCGAAGTCTTCTGGGACGAAGACCCCGTGACCGGAGTATTCTGGGATGAAGACCCGGTGACCAGAGTCTTCTGGGATGAAGACTCTGGGACCGGACTCACGTGGGGTGAAGGATCGGCGACCCGAGTCTGGTGGGCGAAGGATCAGCGACCGAAGGCTCATGGACCGGAGTCCGAGGGTCCACGTAAGACGGAGCAGTCCTGTGGTCGGGTAAATCAGCTGAGGATGGGGCGAGGAAGGCGTAGCAGCCTTCCTACCTCTCTTGCTGCCACGTCCACCTCTACCAGCCTTCTTTGTCCTCCCCCGACCTCTCCCAGCCGTAGAAGAAGCGCCCACCGCAGTTGCCTGCATACTGTCCTGCACCGCTCTCCGGAGGGGCTACGCTGCAATAATGGAACCACCCCTCCCAATAGCGCTCGCAGGAGGCTCGGGGCGCTCTGGACCCTTGCCCACCATCCTGTCAACACCTGCAATGACAAAAAGTAAAAGAAAGTAGGACAACATAAAAATTTGGATACCTGACATGAACATAATAATATGTATATAATTTAAGTGTATCATCATCGTGAACATAATAAAAAATTGAAAGCTCACATTACTAATATTACTCTGAATCGTCTATATATGCTCCGGGATCATTAAATGCATCATCATCATTGTCGGGGTCGGGATGGAGGGGTCGGGGTGTCGATTGTCGGGGTGTCGATTGTCGGGGTCTCAGGGTGTCGGGATGTCGGGGTCGGGGTCGGG
>NC_041384.1:63008679-63075302 GCF_002162155.2 Triticum dicoccoides | reverse complement strand
TTTCGTTTCATCTTTCTTCTTCCTCTTCTATTTATCTAAGCCTAAACCTAAACCTAAAAGCTCAAAACTAAACCTAAACCTAGCACTAACTAAAACAAAACCTAGCACTAACTAAAACTAAACACTAACCTAAAACAAAACAGGAAAAAACATAACAAAAAAACAGGAAAAAAACCTAACCTTGCTCCAGCGAGGTCAGCCGGTGGGGCGGGGCAGCGCAGGGGCCGCGGGGAGGAGTCATGAAGCGGGGCGAGGCGGCGCAGTGGAGGAGTCCGGCGGGGCGGCGCAGGGAAGGAGTCCGGCGATGGGGCGCGGCGGGACGGCGCAGGGGAGGAGTCCAGCGATGGGGCGCGACGGGGCGGCTGTCGCGGACTGGCTCCTATTGGGGCCTAGCTCCTGCCATGGCGGGGCTGGACGACGGCGGGGCTGGCTGGCGGCGGGGGCTGGGTGAAAGCACAAGTGCTCCCTGGGTGGTTTTGGTAATTAATGTCAACATATCTCTTGTTGGACTAACACTTTTACCTAGTATGTTTCAGATAAGTTCAACAATGGAGCGGCATGGACTAGAGGATGTGGAACCCCTTCAAGATGCTAAGGACAAAGAATTGGCTCAAGCTTCAAGATCAAGACTCTACATTTTCTATTTTAGTGATCCAAGATAACATTGAGTCTATAGGAAAAGCCAATACTATCAAGAGGGGATAAGGTGTTGCTTAATGGCTTGCTTGCTCAAAGTGCTTAGTGATATGCTCCAAAACCCTCAACTACCTTCCCACATCCACATATGACCTAAACCAAAAGTCAAACTCGGCCCCACCGATTCTTTCTATCCGGCGCCACCGAGTTTCAGATGTCATAGCCACTGCCACAAACCCTAGCAAATCGGTTTCACCGATAGGGATCTCGGTCTCACCGAGATGGGATTGTAATCTCTCTATGTATGTCCATTACCAAAATCGGTCTCATCGAGTTTGAGCAATCGGTACTACCGAGATTACAATGCAAACCCTCTGGTTAGCTTATTACCAAAATCGGTCCCACCGAGTTTGTGTAATCGGTCTCACCGAGTTTGCCTGACCAACTCTCTGGTTAGCTTATTACCAAAATCGGTCCCACCGAGTTTGTGTAATCGGTCACACCGAGACTACGTTATGCCCTAACCCTAACTATATTGGTCCTACCGAGTTGCATCTCAGTCCCACCAAAAATCCTAACGGTCACTAGGTTTGCTGAATCGGCCCGACCGAGTTTAACCATTCGGTCCCACCGAGTTTGGCTAATCGTGTGTAACGGTTAGATTTTGTGTGGAGGCTATATATACCCCTCCACCCACTCTTCATTCGTGGAGAGAGCCATCAGAACATGCCTACACTTCCAACACATATTTTCTGAGAGAGAACCACCTACACTTGTGTTGAGGTCAAGATATTCCATTCCAACCACATGAATCTTGATCTCTAGCCTTCCCCAAGTTGCTTTCCACTCAAATATTCTTTCTACCAAATCCAATCCTATGAGAGAGAGTTGAGTGTTGGGGAGACTATCATTTGAAGCACAAGAGCAAGGAGTTCATCATCAACACACCATTTGTTACTTCTTGGAGAGTGGTGTCTCCTAGATTGGCTAGGTGTCACTTGGGAGCCTCCGACAAGATTGTGGAGTTGAACCAAGGAGTTTGTAAGGGCAAGGAGATCGCCTACTTCGTGAAGATCTATCGCTAGTGAGGCAAGTCCTTCGTGGGTGACGGCCGTGATGGAATAGACAAGGTTGCTTCTTCGTGGACCCTTCGTGGGTGGAGCCCTCCGTGGACTCGCGCAACCGTTACCCTTCGTGGGTTGAAGTCTCCATCAACGTGGATGTACGATAGCACCACCTATCGGAACCACGACAAAAACATCCGTGTCTCCAATTGCGTTTGAATACTCCAAACCCTTCCCTTTACATTCTTGCAAGTTGCGTGCTTTACTTTCCGCTGGTCATATACTCATTGCATGCTTGCTTGATATGTATTGTGTTTGTTAAACTTGTGCTTAAACTCCACTTAAACTTAAGAATATTAAAAACTGCAACTTTTGGCACTTAGTGTCTAATCACCCCCCCCCCTCTAGACACCTCTTCTTGATCCTTTCACTGGGTCCTTGGGGCGAGGCGGGCCGGCGGCGGCGACTGCGGCGGCGGCGACAAGAGAGGAGAGGCGGGCACGCGGGAGGGAGAGAGAAAGAGAGAGAGAGGGAGACGACGGCACCGCTAGTTAAGTGGGCCCTCTTTGTCATCTGCTAGCAGACGGTAAAGAGGGTGACCGTTAGGGCTGGCCCACGTCTCCTCTTTACTGTCTGCTAGCAGATGGCAAAGAAGCTGACCTAGCCACGCCGTGCCCTATGGGGCCCACCTGGCTCTTTGCCGTCTGCCTTTTAGCTCTTTGCCGTCAGCTGGCTGACAGCAAAGAAGCATCTGACGGCAAATACCCTTTTTGCCATCAGCACTTTCTGTGTCGTCTGTTTCCTCAAAGTGGACGGCAAAGAACCTATTTGTCGTCAGCTCGCAAACGACAAAGAGTTGGCAGACGGCAAAATGCCAGATTCCAGTAGTGATACTAGTGACACACTGTTTGTCTATGTATTCACACATGTACTAAGTTTCTGGATAATACAATTCTAGCATGAATAATAAACATTTATCATGATATAAGGAAATATAAATAACAACTTTATTATTGCCTCTAGGGCATATTTCCTTCAGTCTCCCACTTGCATTAGAGTCAATAATCTAGATCACATCGCCATGTGATTTAACATCAATAGTTCACATCACCATGTGATTAACATCCATAGTTCACATCATCATCTGACCAACACCCAAAGGGTTTACTAGAGTCAATAATCTAGTTCACATTGCTATGTGATTAACACCCAAAGAGTACTAAGGTGTGATCATGTTTTGCTTGTGAGAGAAATTTAGTCAACGGGTCTGCCACATTCAGATCCATATGTATTTTGCAAATTTCTATGTCTACAATGCTCTGCATGGAGCTACTCTAGCTAATTGCTCCCACTTTCAATATATGTCCGGATTGTGACTTAGAGTCATCCAGATCGATGTCAAAGCTTGTATCGACGTAACTCTTTACGGCGAACTCTTTATCACCTCCATAACCGAGAAATATTTCCTTAGTATTCTAAGGATAATTTTTGACCGTTGTCCAGTGATCCACTCCTAGATCAAAATTGTACTCCCTTGCCAAACTCGGGGTAGGGTATACAATAGGTCTGGTACACAGCATGGCATACTTTATAGAACCTATGGCTGAGGCATAGGGAATGACTTTCATTCTCTCTCTATCTTCTGCCATGGTCGGGCTTTGAGTCTTACTCAACTTCACACCTTGGAACACGGGCAAGAACTCTTTCTTCGACTGTTCCATTTTGAACTACTTCAAAAACTTATCAAGGTATGTACTCATTGAAAAAACTTATCAAGCGTCTTGATCTATCTCTATAGATCTTGATGCTCAATATGTAAGCAGCTTCACTGAGGTCTTTCTTTGAAAAACTCCTTTCAAACACTATTTTATGCTTTCCAGAAAATTCTACATCATTTCCGATTTACAATATGTCATTCACATATACTTATCAGAAACGTTGTAGTGCTCGCACTCACTTTCTTGCAAATACAGGCTTCACCGCAAGTTTGTATAAAACTATATGCTTTGATCAACTCATCAAAGCGTATATTCCAACTCCGAGATGCTTGCACCAGTCCATAGATGGATCGCTGGAGCTTGCACATTTTGTTAGCACCTTTAGGATCGACAAAACCTTCTGGTTGCATCATATACAACTCTTCTTTAAGAAATCCATGAAGGAATGTAGTTTTGACATCCATTTGCCAGATTTCATAAAATGTGGCACTTTGCTAACATGATTCAGACAGACTTAAGCATCGCTACGAGTGAGAAAATTTCATCGTAGTCAACACCTTGAACTTTGTCAAAACCTTTTTTGACAAGTCTAGCTTTGTGGATAGTAACACTACTATCAGTGTCCATCTTCCTCTTGAAGATCCATTTATTTTCTATGGCTTGCCGATCATCGGGCAAGTCAACCAAAGTCCACACTTTGTTTTCATACATGGAACCCATCTCAGATTTCATGGCCTCAAGCCATTTTGCGGAATCTGGGCTCATCATCGCTTCCTCATAGTTCGTAGGTTCGTCATGGTCAAGTAACATGACCTCCAAAATAGGATTACCGTACCACTCTGGTGCAAATCTCACTCTGGTTGACCTACGAGGTTCGGTAGTAACTTGACCTAAAGTTACATGATCATCATCATTAGCTTCCTCACTAATTGGTGTAGGAGTCACAGGAACAGATTTCTATGATGAACTACTTTCCAATAAGGGAGTAGGTACAGTTACCTCATCAAGTTCTACTTTCCTCCCACTCACTTCTTTCGAGAGAAACTCCTTCTCTAGAAAGGATCCATTCTTAGCAACAAAGATCTTGCCTTCGGATCTGTGATAGAAGGTGTACCCAACAGTTACTTTTGGGTATCCTATGAAGACGCACTTTTCCGATTTTGGGTTTGAGCTTATCAGGATGAAAAACTTTTCACATAAGCATCGCAACCCCAAACTTTAAGAAACGACAGCTTAGGTTTCTTACTAAACCATAGTTCATACAGTGTCGTCTCAACGGATTTAGATGGTGCCCTTTTTAACGTGAATGCAGTTATCTCTAATGCATAGCCTCAAAACGATAGTGGTAAATCGGTAAGAGACATCATAGGTCGCACCATATCTAATAAAGTACGGTTATGATGTTCGGACACACCATTACGCTCTTGTGTTCCAGGTGGCGTGAGTTTCGAAACTATTCCACATTTTTCAAATGAAGACCAAACTCATAACTCAAATATTCATCTCCGCGATCTGATCGTAGAAACTTTTTATTGTTACGATGACTTTCCACTTCACTCTGAAATTCTTTGAACCTTTCAAATGTTTCAGACTTATGTTTCATCAAGTAGATAAATCATATGTGAAGGTCAGAAAGTAACAATACCCGCCGCAAGCCTCAACACTCATGCATCAGACCGCATACATCAGTATGTATTATTTCCAATAAGTCAGTTGCTCGCTCCATTGTTCCGGAGAACAGAGTCTTAGTCATCTTGCCCATGAGGCATGGTTCGCAAGCATCAAGTGATTCATAATCAAGTGATTCCAAAAGCCCGTTAGCATGGAGTTTCTTCATGCGCTTTACACCAATATGACCTAAACGGCAGTGCCACAAATAAGTTGCACTATCATTATTAACTTTGAATTTTTTGGCTTCAATATTATGAATATGTGTATCACTACGATCGAGATTCAATAAACCATTTATATTGATTGTATAACCATAGAAAGTTTTATTCATTTAAATAGAACAACAATTATTCTTTGACTTAAATGAATAGCCGTATTGCAATAAACATGATCCAATCATATTCATGCTCAACACAAACATCAAATAACATTTATTTTTGGTTCGACACTAATCCTGAAGGTAAAGGGAGTGTGCGATGGTGATCTTATCAACCTTGGAATCACTTCCAACACACATCATCTCCTCGCCCTTAACTAGTATCTGTTTATTTTTGCAACTCCTGTTTCGAGTTACTACTCTTAGCAACTGAACTAGTATCAAATACCGAGGGGTTGCTATAAACACTAGTAAACTACACATCAATAACATGTATATCAAATATACCTTTGTTCACTTTACCATCCTTCTTATTCACCAAGTATGTAGGGCAGTTCCACTTCAGTGACCATTTCCTTTGCAGTAGAAGCACTCAGTTTCAGGCTTGGGTCTAGCTTTGCGCTTCTTCACGTGAGTGACAACTTGTTTGTCATTCTTCTTGAAGTTCCCTTTCTATCCCTTTGCCCTTTTCTTGAAACTAGTGGTCTTGTTAACCACCAACACTTGATGCTTTTCTTGATTTCTACCTTCGCCGATTTTAGCATCACGAAGAGCTTAGGAATTGTTTTCGTTATCCCTTGCATATTATAGTTCATCACGAAGTTCTAGTAACTTGGTGATAGTGACTAGAGAACTTTGTCAATTACTATCTTATCTGGAAGATTAACTCCCACTTGATTCAAGCAATTGTAGTACCCAGACAATCTGAGCACATGCTCACTGGTTGAGCTATTCTCCTCCATCTTGTAGGTAAAGTACTATCAGAGGTCTCATACCTCTTGACATGGGCATGAGTATGAAATACCAATTTCAACTCTTGGAACATCTTATATGCTCCGTGGCGTTCAAAACATTTTTGAAGTCCCGGTACTAAGCCGTAAATCATGGTGCACTAAACTATCAAGTAGTCATCATACCGAGCTTTGCCAAACATTCATAATGTCTGCATCTGCTCCTGCAATAGGTCCGTCACCTAGCGGTGCATCGAGGACATAATTCTTCTGTACATCAATGAGGATAATCCTCAGATCATGGACCAAGTCCGCATCATTGCTACTATCATCTTTCAACTTAGCTTTCTCTAGGAACATATCATAAATAAAACGGGGAGCTATATCGCGAGCTATTGATCTTCAACATAGTTATGCAAATACTACTAGGACTAAGTTCATGATAGATTAAAGTTCCATTAATCATATTACTTAAGAACTCCCACTTAGATAGACATCCCTCTAATCATCTAAGTGATCACATGATCCATATCAACTAAACCATGTCCGATCATCACGTGAGATGGAGTAGTTTTCAATGGCGACATCACTATGTTGATCATATCTACTATATGATTCATGCTCGACCTTTCGGTCTCAGTGTTCCGAGGCCATATCTGCATATGCTAGGCTCATCAAGTTTAACCCGAGTATTTCTGCGTGTGCAAAACTGGCTTGCACCCATTGTATGTGAACGTAGGGCTTATCACACCCGATCATCACATGGTGTCTCAGCACGATGAACTTTGGCAACGATGCATACTTAGGGAGAACATTTGTACCTTGAAATTTAGTGAGAGATCATCCTATAATGCTACCGTCAATCAAAGCAGAATAAGATGTATAAAGGATAAACATCACATGCAATCAATATAAGTGATATGATATGGCCATCATCATCTTGTGCCTTTTATCTCCATCTCCAAAGCACCGTCATGATCACCGTTGTCATCGGCGCGACACCTTGATCTCCTTCGTAGCGTCGTTGTCGTCTTGCCAACTATTGCTTCTACGACTATCGCTACCGCTTAGTGATAAAGTAAAGCAATTACAGGGCGATTGCATTGCATACAGTAAAGCGACAACCATATGGCTCCTGCTAGTTGCCGATAACTCCGTTACAAAACATGATCATCTCATACAATAAAATATAGCATCATGCCTTGACCATATCACATCACAACATGCCCTGCAAAAACAAGTTAGACGTCCTCTACTTTGTTGTTGCAAGTTTTATGTGGCTGCTACGGGCTGAGCAAGAACCGTTCTTACCTACGCATCAAAACAACAACAATATTTTGTCAAGTTAGTGCTGTTTTAACCTTCAACAAGGACCGGGCGTAGTCACACTCGGTTCGACTAAAGTTGAAGAAACTGACACCTGCTAGCCACCTGTGTGCAAAGCACGTCGGTAGAAGAAGTCTCGCGTAAGCGTATGCGTAATGTCGGTCTGGGCCGCTTCATCCAAAAATACCACCGAACCAAAGTATGACATGCTGGTAAGCAGTATGACTTGTATCGCCCACAACTCACTTGTGTTCTACTTGTGCATATAACATCTACGCATAAACCTGGCTGGGATGCCACTATTGGGGAACATAGTAATTTCAAAAAAAAATCCTACACACACGCAAGATCATGGTGATACATAGCAACGAGAGGGGAGAGTGTTGTCTACGTACCCTCGTAGACCGAAAGCGAAAGCATTATGACAACGCGGTTGATGTAGTCGTACATCTTCACGATCGACCGATCCTCAGTACCGAACATATGGCACCTCCGTGTTCAGCACACGTTCAGCTCGGCGACGTCCCGCGAACTCACGATCTAGTGGAGCTTCGAGGGAGAGCTTCGTCAGCACAACGGCGTGATGACGGTGTTGATGAAGTTACCGATGCAGGGCTTCGCCTAAGCACTGCTACGATATGACCGAGGTGGATTATGGTGGAGGGGGGCACTGCACACGGCTAAGAGAGATCAATGATCAACTTGTGTGTCTATGGGCTGCCCCCTGGCCACGTATATAAAGGAGTGGAGGAGGGGGGAGAGGGCCGGCCCCTATGGTGCGCCCTGGAGGAGTCCTACTCCCATCGGGAGTAGGATCCCCCCCCCCCCGCCTTCCCTAGTTGGACTATGATAGAAGGAAGGGGGAGAGAGGGACGAAGGAAAGGGGGCGCCCCCTCCTAGTCTAATTCGGACCAGAGGGGGAGGGGGCGCGCGGTCTGCCCTGGCCTCCTCTCTCTCTCCACTATGGCCCGTTAAGGCCCATACAATTACCGGGGAGGGGGGGTTCCGGTAACCTCCGAGTACTCCGGTAAAATCCCGATTTCACCCGGAACCATTCTGATGTCCAAATATAGGCTTCCAATATATCGATCTTTACATCTTGACCATTTCGAGACTCCTCGTCATGTCCGTGATCATATCCAGACTCCGAACTACCTACAGTTCATGAAAACACAAAACTCATAATACCGATCGTCACCGAACTTTAAGCGTGCGGACCCTACGGGTTCGAGAACTATGTAGACATGACCGAGACTCATCTCCGGTCAATAACCAATAGCGGAACCTGGATGCTCATATTGGTTCCTTGATACGTCTCTGTCGTATCTACTTTTCCAAACACTTTTGCCCTTGTTTTGGACTCTAACTTGTATGATTTGAATGGAACTAACCCGGACTGACGTTGTTTTCAGCAGAACTGCCATGATGTTGTTTTATGTGCAGAAAACAAAAGTTCTCGGAATGACCTGAAACTCCACGGAATATCTTATAATAAATAATAAAAAATTCTCGCGGAAGATGAAGACCAGGGGGCCCACACCCTATCCACGAGGGTGGGGGTGCCCCCCCGTAGGGCGCGCCCCCTACCTCGTGGGCCCCCTGGAGACCTTCTGACGCCAACTCCAACTCTATATATTTGATTTCAGGGAGAAAAAAGTCAAGGAGAAGAAATCATCGTGTTTTACGATATGGAGCCACCGCCAAGCCCTAAAACCTCTCGGGAGGGCTGATCTGGAGTCCGTTCGGGGTTCCGGAGAGGGGGATTTGTCGCCATCGTCATCATCAACCATCCTCCATCACCAATTTCATGATGCTCACCGCCGTGCGTGAGTAATTCCATCGTAGGCTTGCTGGACGGTGATGGGTTGGATGAGATTTATCTTGTAATCGAGTTAGTTTTGTTAGGGTTTGATCCTTAGTATCCACTATGTTCTGAGATTGATGTTGCTATGACTTTGCTATGCTTAATGCTTGTCACTAGGGCCCGAGTGCCATGATTTCAGATCTGAACCTATTAGGTTTTCATGAATATATGTGTGTTATTGATCCTATCTTGCAAGTCTATAGTCACCTACTATGTGTTATGATCCGGCAACCCTGAAGTGACAATAATCGGGACCACTCCCGGCGATGACCATAGTTGAGGAGTTCATGTATTCACCATGTCCTAATGCTTTGTTCCGGTTCTCTATTAAAAGGAGGCCTTAATATCCCTTAGTTTCCATTAGGACCCCGCTGCCATGGGAGGGTAGGACAAAAGATGTCATGCAAGTTCTTTTCCATAAGCACGTATGACTATATTCGAAATACATGCCTACATTACATTGATGAATTGGAGCTAGTTCTGTGTCATCCTAGGTTATGACTGTTACATGATGAACCGCATCCGGCATAATTATCCATCACTGATCAAATGCCTACGAGTTTTCCATATACTGGTTTACGCTTATTTACTTTCCCGTTGCTATTGTTACAATCACTACAAAATACCAAAAATATTACTTTTGTTTCCTTTACTTTTGTTACCGTTACCACCACTATCATATTACTTTGCTACTAAACACTTTGCTGCAGATACTAAGTTTCCAGGTGTGGTTGAATTGACAACTCAGCTGCTAATACTTGAGAATATTCTTTGGCTCCCCTTGTGTCGAATCAATAAATTTGGGTTGAATACTCTACCCTCGAAAACTGTTGTGATCCCCTATACTTGTGGGTTATCAAGACCTTTTTCTGGGGCCGTTACCGGGGAGCATAGCTCTATTCTTTGAGTCACTTGGGATTTATATCTGCTGGACACTATGAAGAACTTGAAAGACGAGAAAACAAAAATTTATCCCTCAACTACGAGGGGAGGTAAGGAACTGCCATCTAGCTCTGCACTTGATTCACCTTCTGTTATGAGTAAGCTTGCGACACCTAAACCTGCTTCTGCTATTCGTTCTGATATGTCGCATTTTATTGATGATGCCGCTTCTGCTATGCATGATACTTATGATGAAACTACTTCTATGCTTGATACTACTGTGCCCCTTAGTGAATTTCTTGATGAAAAAATTGCTAGGGCTAGAGAGAAGGAAATTATTGAATCTGATAATATTGATGAAAATGATGATGAGGATAGGACTGTTATTCCTGAAGGTTATGTTTTTGATAAAGAGGCTTCTGCTGCTATTTTAGCTTGCAACGATAACGATGAGCTTAGAAGGTTAATAGCTAAATGGAACAAGGAATCTCTTAGAGATAGAATGAGGCATGATCCTGCTTTTGCTACTTCACCTATTTGTGTTCCCGATAAGGATTATGAATTCTCTATTGATCCTGATATAATTACTTTGGTTGAATCTGATCCTTTTCATGGCTATGAATCTGAAACTGTTATGGCACATCTTACTAAATTAAATGATATAGCCACCTTGTTCACTAATGATGAGAGATCTCGCTACTTTTATATTCTTAAAATATTTCCGTTCTCATTAAAGGGTGATGCTAAGATATGGTTTAATTCTCTTGATCCTGGTTGTGTGCGTATTCTCCAGGATATGATTTATTACTTCTCTTCTAAATATTTCCCTGCTCATAAGAAACAAGCTGCTTTAAAGGAAATATACAACTTTGTGCAAATTGAAGAAGAGAGTCTCCCATAAGCTTGGGAGAGGCTTCTCAAGTTACTTAATGCTTTGCCTGATCATCCTCTTAAGAAAAATGATATACTTGATATATTTTATAATGGACTAACCGATGCTTCCAGAGATTACCTGGATAGTTGTGCTGGTTCTCTTTTTAGGGGAAGAACACCGGATGAAGCTGAAATTCTATTGAATAATATATTGACAAATGAAAATAATTGGGCACCTCCTGAGCCAGCTCCTACTCCAATTACTGAGCCTATTCCTAAACCAACTCTGAAGAAAAGAGGTGTTCTATTTCTCAGTCCCGAAGATATGCAAGAGGCAAAGAAATCTATGAAAGAAAAAGGTATTAAAGCTAAAGATGTTAAGAATTTACCTCCTATTGAAGAAATACATGGTCTTAATTTACCGCCTGTTGAAGAAACATATGATCTTAATCCTTTATTTATTGAAGAACCTCCAGACCTCAATAACCCGACACATGTAGTAAAGGTAAATTCTCTCTATAGATATGATAAAGCTGAAGTCCCTCCTACTAAAATTGCTAGTCAGTGCTTGGATGAGTTTGATAACTTTATGTTTAAGCAAGAAGACTTCAATGCTTATTTTGGTAGACAATTAAAACAAAATGCTTATATGATTAAGCACTTGGGTGATTATATGGCTAATATTAGAGGTGAACTTAAACTTGTTAGCAAACATGCTTCTATGGTTACCACTCAAGTAGAACAAGTACTTAAGGCTCAAAAAGAATTGCTTGATGAAATGAATAGTAAGAAATATGACTATGTTGTTAGAGTGGCTACTAGAACTGGTAGAATGACTCATGAACCTTTGTATCCTGAAGGCTGCTACCTCTTGAGCTTGCGTTGGATTTCCCTGAAGAGGAAAGGATGATGCAGCAGAGTAGCATAAGTATTTCCCTCAGTTTTTGAGAACCAAGGTATCAATCCAGTAGGAGGCCACGCGCAAGTCCCTCGTACCTACACAAAAGCAATAGCTCCTCGCAACCAACGCGATTAGGGGTTGTCAATCCCTTCACGGTCACTTACGGAAGTGAGATCTGATAGAGATGATAGATAATATTTTTGGTATTTTTGATATAGAGATGCAAAGTGAAAAGTAAAAAGCAAAGTAAAAAAGCAAAGCAAGATTAAAGTGATAGAGATTGATATGATGAGAATAGACCCGGGGGCCATAGGTTTCACTAGTGGCTTCTCTCAAGAGCATAAGTATTCTACGGTGGGTGAACAAATTACTGTTGAGCAATTGACAGAATTGAGCATAGTTATGAGAATATCTAGGTATGATCATGTATATAGGCATCACATCCGAGACAAGTAGACCGAAATGATTCTGCATCTACTACTATTACTCCACTCATCAACCGCTATCCAGCATGCATCTAGAGTATTAAGCTAAAAACAGAGTAACGCCTTAAGCAAGATGACATGATGTAGAGAGATAAATTCATGCAATATGAAATAAACCCCATCTTGTTATCCTCGATGGCAACGATACAATACGTGCCTTGCTGCCCCTTCTGTCACTGGGAAAGGTCACCGCAAGATCGAACCCAAAGCTAAGCACTTCTCCCATGGCAAGAACTACCAATCTAGTTGGCCAAACCAAACGGATAATTCGAAGAGACTTGCAAAGATAACCAATCATACATAAAAGAATTCAGAGAAGATTCAAATATTATTCATAGATATACTTGATCATAAACCCACAATTCATCGGTCTCAACAAACACATCGCAAAAAGAAGATTACATCGAATAGATCTCCACAAGAGAGGGGGAGAACAATGTATTGAGATCCAAAAAGAGAGAAGAAGCCATCTAGCTAATAACTATGGACCCGAAGGTCTGAGGTAAACTACTCACACTTCATTGGAGAGGCTATGATGATGTAGAAGCCCTCCGTGATGACGGCCCTCTCCGGCGGAGCTCCAGAACAGGCCCCAAGATGGGATCTCGTGGATACAGAAAGTTGCGGCGGTGGAATTAGGTTTTTGGCTCCGTATCTATTCGTTTGGGGGTACGTAGGTATATATAGGACGAAGAAGTACGTCGGTGGAGCTCCGTGGGCCCCACGATGGTGGGGGTGCGCCTGGGGGTGTAGGGCGCGCCCCCTACCTCGTGCCCACCTCGAAGCTTCCTTGGTGTAGGGTCCAAGTCTCCTGGGTCATATTCGGTGAGAAAATCACGTTCCCGAAGGTTTTATTCCGTTTGGACTCCGTTTGATATTTCGTTTCTTCGAAACACTGAAATAGGCAAAAAAAAAGCAATTCTGGGCTGGGCCTCCGGATAATAGGTTAGTCCGAAAAATAATATAAAAGTGGAAAATAAAGCCCAATATAGTCCAAAACAGTAGATAATATAGCATGGAGCAATCAAAAATTATAGATACGTTGGAGACATATCAGGCAACCCCAAGCTTAATTCATGCTCGTCCTCGAGTAGGTAAATGTTAAAAAGAGAATTTTTGATGCGGAGTGCTACTTGGCATAATTTCAATGCAAAATTTCTTAATTGTGGTATGAATATTCAGATTAGAAAGATTCAAGACAAAAGTTCATATTGACATAAAGAATAATAACACTTCAAGCATACTAATAAAGCAATTATGTCTTCTCAAAATAACATGGCCAAAGAAAGTTATCCCTACAAAATCATATAGTCTGGCTATGCTCTATCTTCACCACACAAAGTATTTAAATCATACACAACCCCGATGACAAGCCAAGCAATTGTTTCATACTCTAACTTTTTCAAAACTTTTTCAATCTTCACGCAATACATGAGCATGAGCCATGGATATAGCACTATGTGGAATAGAAGGGTGGTTGTGGAGAAGACCAAAAAGAGGGGAAGATAGTCTCACATCAACTAGGCGTATCAATGGGCTATGGAGATTCCCATCAATAGATATCAATGTGAGTGAGTAGGGATTGCCATGCAACAGATGCACTAGAGCTATAAGTATATGAAAGCTCATCAAAAGAAACTAAGTGGGTGTGCATCCAACTTGCTTGCTCACAAAGACCTAGGGCAATTTGAGGAAGCCCGTCATTGGAATATACAAGACAAGTTCTATAATGAAAAATTCCCACTAGTATATGAAAGTGACATAACGAGAGACTCTCTATCATGAAGATCATGGTGCTACTTTGAAGCACAAGTGTGGTAAAAGTATAGTAACATTGTCCCTTATCTCTTTTTCTATCATTTTTTTATTTGGGCCTTTTCTTTTTTTATGGCCTCTTTTTTTTGTCCGGAGTCTCATCCCGACTTATGGGGGAATCATAGTCTCCATCATCCTTTCCTCACTTGGGACAATGCTCTAAAAAATGATGATCATCACACTTTTATTTTTCTTACAACTCAACAATTACAACTCCATACTTAGAACAAATATGACTCTATATGAATGCCTCCGGCGGTGTACCGGGATATGCAATGAATCAAGAGTGACACGGATGAAAGAATTATGAACGGTGGCTTTGCCACAAATACGATGTCAACTTCATGATCATGCTAGCAATATGACAATGATGGAGCGTGTCATAATAAACGGAACGGTGGAAAGTTGCATGGCAATATATCTCGGAATGGCTATGGAAATGCCATGATAGGTAGGTATGGTGGCCGTTTTGAGGAAGGTATATGGTGGGTGTATGATACCGGTGAAAGGTGTGCGGTATTAGAGAGGCTAGAAATGGTGGAAGGTTGGGAAAAAGTGCATATCATCTATGGACTCAACATTAGTCATAAATAACTCATGTACTTATTGCAAAAATCTAGAAGTTATCAAAGCAAAGTATTACGCGCATGCTCCTAGGGGGATAGATTGGTAGGAAAAGACCATCGCTCGTCCCCGACCGCCACTCATAAGGAAGACAATCAATAAATAAATTATGCTCCGACTTCATCACATAACGGTTCACCATACGTGCATGCTACGGGAATCGCAAACTTTAACACAAGAATTTTTCAAATTCACAACTACTCAACTAGCATGACTCTAATATCACCATCTTTGTATCTCAAAACAATTATCAAGCCTCAATCTTTTCTTAGTATTCAACGCACTCAAAAGAAAGTTTCACAAATCTTGAACACCAAGCATATTATTATTAAGCAAATTACCATCCTATTAAGACTCTCAAAATAATCTAAGTGAAGCATGAGAGATCAATAGTTTCTTTAAAACAAATCCACCACCGTGCTCTAAAAGATCTAAGTGAAGCACACAGAGCAAAATTACAACGCTCAAAAGATATAAGTGAAGCACATAGAGCAAAACTACATAGCTCAAAAGATATAAGTGAAGCACATAGAGTATTCTATCAAATTCCAATTCATGTATGGCTCTCTCAAAAGGTGTGTACAGCAAGGATGATTGTGGCACACTAAAAAACAAAGACACAAATAATACAAGACGCTCCAAGCAAAACACATATCATGTTGGTGAATAAAAATATAGCTCCAAGTAAATTATCGATGGAAGTAGACGAAAGAGGGGATGCCTTCCGGGGCATCCCCAAGCTTTGACTTTTTGGTGTCCTTAGATTATCTTGGGGTGCCATGGGCATCCCCAAGATTAGGCTCTTGCCACTCCTTGTTCCATAATCCATCAAAAGAATTCACCCAAAACTTGAAAACTTCACAACACAAAACTCAATAGGAATCTCGTGAGCTCCGTTAGAGAAAGAAAACAAAAGACCACTTCAAGGTACTGTAATGAACTCATTCTTTATTTATATTGATGTTAAACCTACTATATTCCAACTTCTGTATGGATTATAAACTATTTTACTAGCCATAGATTCATCAAAATAAGCAAACAATACACGCAAAACAGAATCTGTCAAAAACAGAACAGTCTATAGTAATCTGTAACTAACGCAAACTTCTAGAACCCAAACAATTCTACAAAAATTAGACGGCCTAGAAAATTTGTCTATTGATCATCAGCAATTGGAATCAGTATTTTATCACGTTCTGATGATTTTTAACAATTCGGGCACTGAATGCAAAGTTTTTGGAAATTACAGCAAGATCAAATAACTATCATCCAAGAAGATCCAATAGGTCTAACTTGGCACAAACACTAATTAAAACACAAAACCACATCCAAACAGAAGGTAGATGGGTTATTTATTCCTAAACATAATAAAAACACAAAAAACTAAAAATAAAATTGGGTTGCCTCCCAACAAGCGCTATCGTTTAACGCCCCTAACTAGGCATAAAAGCGAGGATAGATCTAGGTATTGCCATCTTTGGTAGGCAATCCATAAGTGGTTCTCATGATAGTTTCATATGGCAATTTTATTTTCTTTCTAGGAAAGTGTTACATGCACTTTTTTAATGGGAATTGAAATCTAATATTCCCTTCCTTCATATCAATAATCGCACCAACCGTTCTAAGGAAAGGTCTACCAAGAATAATAGGGCAAGAAGGATTGCAATCTATATCAAGAACAATAAAATCTACGGGCACATAATTCCTATTAGCAACAATAAGAACATCATTAATTCTTCCCATAAGTTTCTTAATAGTGGAATCCGCAAGATGCAAGTTTAGAGAGCAATCATCAAAATCACGGAAGTCAAGCAAACCACACAAAGTTTTGGGGGTAGTAGAGACACTAGCACCCAAATCACACAAAGCATAAAACTCATGATCTTTAATTTTAATTTTAATAGTAGGTTCCCACTCATCATAGAGTTTTCTAGGGATACAGGCTTTCAACTCAAGTTTTTCTTCATAAGACTGCATCAAGGTATCAACAATATGTTCGGTAAAGGCTTTCTTTTGGCTATAAGCATGAGGATAATTTAGCATGGATTGCAACAAGGAAATACAATCAATTAAAGAGCAACTTTCATAATTAACTTCCTTGAAATCCAATATAGTAGGTTTAGCAACATCTAGATTTTTATTTCTTTCAATCCCACTTTCATCAATTTCATCAGCAAGATCTAAATACTCCGAATTTTTGGAAAGCCTTCTAGATAAAGGAAGATCATATTCAGTTTCATCAAGATTCATATTGCAAAACAAAGATTTGATAGGGGACACATCAATAACTTTTAGATCTTCATCTTGATTTTCATAGGAATTTGGTTTAGCGGCCATCTTATTGACTAAGGTAGCTTGCATATCCGAAATTTCAGCAGTCATCTTTTCAAGACGAGCAATTTGGGATCTTATACCATCAAATTGTTTAGACATATCATCGAGCTCTTTATTCATATAACTCATAAAACTTTTTTGTTCCTTAAGTTCATTTCTAAAGAAATTATTATGCTCAAATTGCAAAACCATAAACTTCCTAACGTTGTTTTCAATCTCCTCTAACCTTTTAAGGTAAAGATCACCAAATCTAGGTAGAGCCATCGCGACAAACAAGCAATCCAACACACGAGCAAACAAAAGGCAAGCGAGAAAAAGGCAAACGGAAAAAGAGAAGGAGAAGGAGGTTGGGAGAGAGAGGGCGAATAAAACGGCAAGGGTGAAGTGGGGGAGAGGAAAACGAGAGGCAAATGGCAACTAATGTAATGCGAGAGATAGGGATTGTGATGGGTACTTGGTATGTTGACTTTTTGCGTAGACTCCCCGGCAACGGTGCCAGAAATTCTTCTTGCTACCTCTTGAGCTTGCGTTGGATTTCCCCGAAGAGGAAAGGATGATGCAACAGAGTAGCGTAAGTATTTCCCTCGGTTTTTTAGAACCAAGGTATCAATCCAGTAGGAGGCCACGCGCAAGTCCCTCGTACCTACACAAAAGCAATAGCTCCTTGCAACCAACGCGATTAGGGGTTGTCAATCCCTTCACGGTCACTTATGGAAGTGAGATCTGATAGAGATGATAGATAATATTTTTGGTATTTTTGATATAGAGATGCAAAGTGAAAAGTAAAAAGCAAAGTAAAAAAGCAAAGCAAGATTAAAGTGATAGAGATTGATATGATGAGAATAGACCCGGGGGCCATAGGTTTCACTAGTGGCTTCTCTCAAGAGCATAAGTATTCTACGGTGGGTGAACAAATTACTGTTGAGCAATTGACAGAATTGAGCATAGTTATGAGAATATCTAGGCATGATCATGTATTAGGCATCACGTCCGTGACAAGTAGACCGAAATGATTCTGCATCTACTACTATTACTCCACTCATCGACCGCTATCCAGCATGCATCTAGAGTATTAAGCTAAAAACAGAGTAACGCCTTAAGCAAGATGAGATGATGTAGAGAGATAAATTCATGCAATATGAAATAAACCCCATCTTGTTATCCTCGATGGCAATGATACAATACGTGCCTTGCTGCCCCTTCTGTCACTGGGAAAGGTCGCCGCAAGATCGAACCCAAAGCTAAGCACTTCTCCCATGGCAAGAACTACCAATCTAGTTGGCCAAACCAAACGGATAATTTGAAGAGACTTGCAAAGATAACCAATCATACATAAAAGAATTTAGAGAAGATTCAAATATTATTCATAGATAGACTTGATCATAAACCCACAATTCATCGGTTTCAACAAACACATCGCAAAAAGAAGATTACATCGAATAGATCTCCACAAGAGAGGGGGAGAACATTGTATTGAGATCCAAAAGGAGAGAAGAAGCCATCTAGCTAATAACTATGGACCCGAAGGTCTGAGGTAAACTACTCACACTTCATTGGAGAGGCTATGATGATGTAGAAGCCCTCCGTGATGACGGCCCTCTCCGGCGGAGCTCCGGAATAGGCCCCAAGATGGGATCTCGTGGATACAGAAAGTTGTGGCGATGGAATTAGGTTTTTGGCTCCGTATCTATTCGTTTGGGGCTACATAGGTATATATAGGAGGAAGAAGTGCGTAGTGGAGCTCCGTGGGCCCCACGACGCCCCCCACCTCGTGCCCACCTTGAAGCTTCCTTGGCGTAGGGTCCAAGTCTCCTGGGTCATATTCGGTGAGAAAATCACGTTCCCAAAGGTTTTATTCCATTTGGACTCCGTTTGATATTCCGTTTCTTCAAAACACTGAAATAGGCAAAAAACTGCAATTCTGGGCTGGGCCTCGGGTTAATAGGTTAGTCCCAAAAATAATATAAAAGTAGAAAATAAAGCCCAATATAGTCCAAAACAGTAGATAATATAGCATGGAGCAATCAAAAATTATAGATACGTTGGAGACGTATCAAAGGCCACCCTAAGAGAATTGAGCAAGATTCTCAGAGAAATAATATTGATGCTCCTAGTTCTTCTAAAAGGAAGAAAAATAAAAATGATAGGACTTTGCAAACTTCTAGTGAACCTATTGCTAAAACACCTGATAATCCAAATGATATATCTATGTCTGATGCTGAAACACAATCTGGTAATGAACATGAACCTAGTGAAAATGTTAATGATGATGTTCATGATGATGCTCAACCTAGTAATGATAATGATGTAGAGGTTGAACCTGTTGTTGATCTTGATAACCCACAATCAAAGAATCAACGTTATGATAAGAGCGACTTTGTTGCTAGGAAACATGGTAAAGAAAGACAACCATGGGTTCAAAAACCCATGCCTTTTCCTCCCAAACCATCGAAGAAAAAGGACGATGAGGATTTTGAGCGCTTTGCTAAAATGATTAGACCTATCTTTTTACGTATGCGATTGACTGATGTGCTCAAAACTAATCCTTATGCTAAGTATATGAAGGATATCATTACTAATAAAAGAAAGATACCGAAAGCTGAAATTTCCACCATGCTTGCTAATTACACTTTTAAGGGTGGAATACCAAAGAAACTTGGAGATCCAGGAGTACCCACTATACCATGCTCCATTAAAAGGAATTATGTTAAAACTGCTTTATGTGATCTTGGAGCTGGTGTTAGTGTTATGCCTCTTTCTTTATATCGTAGACTTGATTTGAATAAGTTGACGCCTACTGAAATATCTTTGCAAATGGCTGATAAATCAACTGCTATACATGTCGGTATTTGTGAGGATGTGCCTGTTGTGGTTGCAAATGTTACTATTTTAACGGACTTTGTTATTCTTGATATTCCTGCGTATGTCTATTATTCTTGGAAGACCTTTTCTGAATACTGCAGGGGCTGTTATTGATTGCAACAAAGGCAATGTCACTTTTCATGTTAATGGTAATGAGCATATGGTACACTTTCCAAGGAAACAACCTCAAGTTCATAGTATCAACTCTATTGGAAAAATTCCATCGATTATATTTGGAGGTTTAGAATTTCCTCTTCCTACTGTCAAGAAGAAATATGATATACTTATTATAGGGGATGTGCATATCCCCGTTGAGGTAACTTAGTGTTATTCGAAATTTCTCCGGTTCCATGTTAATCGGAATGAGTTTGTTAACAAGACCTGATCAATCTTGTTAGTGGATTCTTTTTTATGAGCATGAGATGGATGAAACTAGAAGCACGACCTTCTGTACCCTCTTTATACTTTCTGTTATTTAGTTGAGATAAAGTAAAAATAGTATTTTTCTGTCTGTTTCCTGATTTATCCGTGCAATCTAAAAATATCCTGAAAATAAAAGTCCTCAGAATGCCATGCCAATTTAATATGATTTTTTCGGGAATATTTGAGGATTTATGGTGCAAAAATCACCGCGGGGGAGCTACCACCTGGCCACGAGGGTGGAGGGTGCGCCCCTGCCTCGTGGGCCCACGGTGGCCCTCCTCCACTTATTTCTGCACCCATCCTCCTCTTCTTCCTCCCACAAACATGAATAACCAGCTCAAGCACGAGTTCTAGCCCTCTTTGCTGTGATTTTAGATCTCCTTGCTCAAAGCACCTCTCGCAAAACTGCTTGGGGAGATTGTTCCTTGGTATGTGACTCCTCCATTGGTCCAATTAGTTTTTGTTCTAGTGCTTTATTCATTGCAAATGTGTGCTGCATAGGTGACCATGTTCTTGAGCTTGCATGTCAAATTTATATGGTTCCAAGTAGTTCCAATGCTTGATATAGGCTCTAGGCACTTGTAGGAGTAGTTGCTATCAGTTTTATTGAAGTTGGTTTACTTTTGTTTGAAGTTACTAAAAATTTCAGATTATTTCAAAAAATAATGAAGAGACTTTTGAGGGGCTCATCGAGCTGAAGCTCGAAGAAAAGCAAAATGAAGAAGCATAGAGGCCCAAATATAATTTGCCTCGTACCGCGGAGGTCTGGTCGTGTGAATGGCCTTCCGATGACTTCTTGAGAAGAGCCGGGATTTATGAGGATTTTTATTCATTGATTGATAATGCTGGCCTCACCGACTTCCTCCGCGACCAACGTCATCAATATCTCTTACTCACAAATACTTTTGTGCAAAACTTCTACTTTTTCCCTAAGGAATCACCTCCTACAGTAGAGTTTCATTTGTATGACATTGTTAAGAAAATGCCATTAGCTGAGTTTTGTGAGGTTTGCAAAATACCCTCTGAGGGTACCTTAGACGAACCAACCCGTAAAGATGTGGAAGCATTTATTAACACTATCACTGTGGGAGAAACCAGGAAGGTTTCTGATGCAAGAATCACTAGCATACATTTTCCTGTTTTATGCTACTTTGCCATATTTGCTAGTCGTTGCTTGATTGGTCGCAGGAACTGTGGGAACCTTAGTGTTCCTGATATTATTAGTTTGTTCCATGGTTTATACCGCGACAACACTGTTAGTATGGGCGGAATTATTGCTAGAAGGTACCATCTTTGGAGGCATTTATGATTCACGCCTCGCTGCGCATTTTAACATAGCTAGTAGGCTTCATGAGAAAGAAGAAAAATTGCTGCCTAGTGCTTATCTAGATTATAGGAGTATGCTAGCGCATGATTTTATTGTTAAGGGCAGGGATGGAGAGCTCAAATATAAATTATTCTTTCATAAACATCATCCTGAAACTATTACCTTGCCTGCTCCTTCTTTGTTTAATTTTGAAGGACCTTATCTTGTTACGTGGGCTATCGTTCAAGCTTACCGGAATCCTGCACCAGCCCCGGAACCGGAACCACAAGATGAGCCTCCACGACAATCTATTTATTCTTGGGATCCAGAGATGGCTGTCAGCCAGTGGCAATCAGAGTCCTCTTCATCACAGTACGACCCCAGCTACACCTACGGGTATCCGCCAAGCTATCCCTGGCAATAAACCAACTTAGGCCAAAAGCCTAAGCTTGGGGGAGTACGTATTTCTCACCGACATTATATTTATGTTCACACACACTCATTGCTAGATGTCGGTGCTCATACTCTTTCACTGTAATATCCATGTTAGTTTATTTTTGTTTTCCTGCTTTCTTCTTGTGTGTTTGTTAAATCTTAAGAAAAAACAAAAAAAATAGTACTAGTTTACTTTCTTGCTGTAGTAGTAATAATTAAAAAGAAAACCCAAAAATATTTCATGTTCTTCTTTTGCTTGTTGGGAGTTTTCCCGTGTAAATAGTTTTATTTCTTTTCTTTTCTTTGGGGGTTGATAGGAGAAGACCATGATTAAATTGATGAAGTGGCTCTTAAATGCTTTATTGTTGATTTAACCAAGAGCCCATATTACCTTGTCTTCTCCTGTTTATTGAATGCTCACAGATTCCAGCTTAGTCCAATGCACGTGCACTCTTACTATTATTCACATCATTCGGTCGTGCAAGTGAAAGGCAATTATGATGATATATGTTGGACTGACTGAGATGAGAAAAGCTGGTATGAACTCGACCTCTTTTGTTTTTGTAAATATGATGAGTTCCTCGTTCTTGATTCAGCTTATTATGAGTAAACATGTTTGCAATGATGATTAGAGATCATAGTTGCTTATGCCATGCTTGATTAGCTATGAGTTATAATGGTTTACCTTGCATGCCAACATGCTATTGAGATGGTTATGATGTGGTATGATTGGGTGGTATCCTCCTTTGAATGATTTAAGTGACTTGACTTGGCACATGTTCACGCATGTAGTTGAAACAAATCAACATAGCCTTCACGATATTTATGTTCATGGTGGATTATATCCTACTCATGCTTGCATCCAATGTTTATTAATTTTAATGCATGTACATGGCCATTGTCGCTCTCTAGTTGGTCGCTTCCCAGTCTTTTGCTAGCCTTCACTTGTACTAAGCGGGAATACTGCCTGTGCATCCAATCCCTTAAACCCCAAAGTTGTTCCAGATGAGTCCACTATACCTTCCTATATGCGGTATCTACCTGTCGTTCCAAGTAAATTTGTATGTGCCAAACTCTAAACCTTCAAATAAACATTCTGTTTTGTATGCTCGAATAGCTCATGTATCAACCAAGGCTTCCCTTATCTTCCATGTTAGGCGGGTTATTCTCAAGAGGAGTGGACTCCGCTCCTCACTCACGGGAAAATGGCTGGTCACCGGGATGCCCAGTCCCGTGCTTTATGCAAACTAAATCAAAATAGTTGCAAACAAAACTCCCCCTGGGACCTGATGTATGTTGGAGGCACTCGTTGTTTCGAGCAAGCCATGGATTGATGCTTGTTGGTGGAGGGGGAGTATAAACTTTACCATTCTGTTTGGGAACCGCCTATAATGTGTGTAGCATGGAAGATATCGCCATCTCCTAGTTGCTATGTTGACAATGAAAGTATACCGCTCAAAATATTATTTATGTCTATTTCCAAACCGAGCTCTGGCACCTCTACAAGTCCCTGCTTCCCTCTGCAAAGGGCCTATCTATTTACTTTTATGTTGAGTCATCATCCTCTTATTAAAGAGCACTAGCTGGAGAGCACAGCTATCATTTGCATTCATCACTATTAATCTATATTGGGTATGACTATGACTGGATCTCTTTTACCATGAATTACAATGTCTAGTCAGTCCTTGATCTTTGAAGGTGCTCTGCATTTATGTTTTGCGGTCTCAGAAAGGGCTAGCGAGATACCATCTTGTTATATCATATTATGATTGTTTTGAGAAAGTGTTGTCATCCGAGATTTATTATTATGGCTCGCTAGTTGATTATGCTATTGATATGAGTAAATATGAGACCTGAGAATTATTGCAAATGTGGTTAGTTATAATCTTTGCTAAAAACTTAAATGTTGGCTTGATATATTTACAACAACAAGAGCAAACAGAGTTTGTAAAAGTATTTTCTTTTTCTCTTTCAGTTTGTCAACTGAATTGCTTGAGGACAAGCAAGGGTTTAAGCTTGGGGGAGTTGATACGTCTCCGTCGTATCTACTTTTCCAAACACTTTTGCCCTTGTTTTGGACTCTAACTTGTATGATTTGAATGGAACTAACCCGGACTGATGTTGTTTTCAGCAGAATTGCCATGATGTTGTTTTATGTGCAGAAAACAAAAGTTAACAAAATGACCTGAAACTCCACGGAATATCTTATAATAAATAATAAAAAATCCTCGCCAAAGATGAAGACCAGGGGGCCCACACCCTGTCCACGAGGGTGGGGGGTGCCCCCCCTAGGGCGCGCCCCCCTACCTCGTAGGCCCACTGGAGACCTTCCGACGCCAACTCCAACTCTATATATTTGCTTTCGGGGAGAAAAAAATCAAGGAGAAGAAATCATCGCGTTTTACGATACAGAGCCGCCGCCAAGCTAATCCTCTCAGGAGGGCTGATCTGGAGTCCATTCGAGGCTCCGGAGAGGGGGATTCGTCGCCGTCGTCATCATCAACCATCCTCCATCACAAATTGCATGATGCTCACCGCCATGCGTGAGTAATTCCATCGTAGGCTTGCTGGATGGTGATGGGTTGGATGAGATTTATCATGTAATCGAGTTAGTTTTGTTAGGGTTTGATCCCTAGTATCCACTATGTTCTGAGATTGATGTTGCTATGACTTTGCTATGCTTAATGCTTGTCACTAGGGCCCGAGCGCCATGATTTCAGCTCTGAACCTATTATGTTTTCATGAATATATGTGTGTTCTTGATCCTATCTTGCAAGTCTATAGTCACCTACTATGTGTTATGATCCGGCAACCCCGAAGTGACAATAATCGGGACCACTCCCGGCGATGACCATAGTTTGAGGAGTTCATGTATTCACTATGTCCTAATGCTTTGTTCTGGCTCTCTATTAAAATGAGGCCTTAATATCCCTTAGTTTCCATTAGGACCCCGCTGCCACGGGAGGGTAGGACAAAAGATGTCATGCAAGTTCTTTTCCATAAGCACGTATGACTACATTCAGAATACATGCCTACATTACATTGATGAATTGGAGCTAGTTCTGTGTCACCCTAGGTTATGACTGTTACATGATGAATCGCATGCGGCATAATTATCCATCACTGATCCAATGCCTACGAGTTTTCCATATACTAATTTACGCTTATTTACTTTCCCGTTGCTATTGTTACAATCACTACAAAATACCAAAAATATTACTTTTGTTTTCTTTACTTTTGTTACCGTTACCACCACTATCATATTACTTTGCTACTAAACACTTTGCTGCAGATACTAAGTTTCCAGGTGTGGTTGAATTGACAACTTAGCTGCTAATACTTGAGAATATTCTTTGGCTCCCCTTGTGTCGAATCAATAAATTTGGGTTGAATACTCTACCCTCGAAAACTATTGCGATCCCTTATACTTGTGGGTTATCATTCCTACATATTCTACGAAGATCTTTATCGGTCAAACCGCATAACAACATACGTTGTTCCCTTTGTCATCGGTATGTTACTTGCCCGAGATTCAATCGTCGGTATCTCAATACCTAGTTCAATCTTGTTACCGGCAAGTCTCTTTACTCGTTCCGTAATGCATCATCCCGCAACTAACTCGTTAGTCACATTGCTTGCAAGGCTTATAGTGATGTGCATTATCGAGAGGGCCCAGAGATACCTCTCTGACAATCGGAGTGACAAATCCTAATATCGATCTATGCCAGCTCAACAAACACCATCGGAGACACCTATAGAGCACCTTTATAATCACCCAGTCACATTGTGACGTTTGGTAGCACACAAAGTGTTCCTCCAATATTCGGGAGTTGCATAATCTCATAGTCATAGGAACATGTATAAGTCATGAAGAAAGCAATATCAACATACTAAACAATCAAGTGCTAAGCTAACGAAATGGGTCAAGTCAATCACATCATTCTCTAATGATGTGATCCCGTTAATCAAATGACAACTCATGTCTATGGCTAGGAAACTCAACCATCTTTGATTCAATGAGATAGTCAAGTAGAGGCATACTAGTGACACACTGTTTGTCTATGTATTCACACATGTACTAAGTTTCCGGTTAATACAATTATAGCATGAATTATAAACATTTATCATGATATAAGGAAATATAAATAACAACTTTATTATTGCCTCTAGGGCATATTTCCTTCACTGGGAGGAGTACTCGGATCACCTATTGTGGTTCGACGATGGCATCAAGCATCGTGTGCGCCTAAGGCCACAGTGGACGACGGCAGACGCCGAAAGTCTGTACGACGACGACTCCAAGAATGAAGCCTACAATGACAACATCAAAGAGCTACAGGGCGGATTTAGGGAGTATGGACCCATCATGAACAGAGTGGTAAGTTGTTTTTTCCTGTTTTCAACCGATGTTTGGATGAAATCAACTTTAGTTCTACTGACTCATTTTATTCCATTACAGTCTTCGAAGCTGAACAAAAGAATTTTTTATGCCTCTGATGCGCTTAGTTCTATCCCCGGGACTCAAGCTAGTGAGAACAAGTTGAGGGTAACGGTGTAGGTAACATGGAGTTCATTTTCTTATGTTCATCATGAAGTTGATCCATATTGTGCTTATTGTTTCGTTCTCATTGCAGAAGTTCGTAAAAAAATGTCGCAAGCTTGTGGGCCTGCTTGGGTGTGCCACCTCCTCCGCTGATGTGATTGCTCCTGCAGCACCGATGCGTAGTCTCGCTTCATCGAGCCAGGCTGCCTCATCGTCTATGACGGTTCAAGATGATGAGGAGGAGGGTGAGGACGATGATGATGAAGAGGAAGATGAAGAAGAAGGCAAGGAAGAGGGAGCAGAAGAAGAACATGGTGAAGAAGAGGAAGAGGACATGAGGAAGAGGACGATGAGGAGGAGGAGTACGATAATCTCGATGGACCTCCACCAACTCAGACAACCCAGTGTGAGAAGAGAAATGTGCCGAAGAAGGATTGGAAGAGTCCATCCCCGTTTCAGAAAGCGTGTCCTACTCATCACAAGAAGGCGGCCGAGAAGTGATCAAAGAACAACGAGGACCGGACCGCGAAGAGGGGAAGGAAGGACTGAAGTTGCTACCGTGTCGTTGAACTAAAAACTTGCATGTTTGCTTCGTGAACCATATGGATTTGCTCGTGAAACTGTTTCGTTAATTTTCTATGTATAACTTGGTGAAAACCTTTGTGGATGTCTATTTGCTATGTATCCAACCTATCTTATTTATAGATTTGTGGATGTGTGCTTGATATATCATACATACGCTTCATGTTTACAAGTGTTTAATTGTTTTGTGCCAAAAATTGAAGACAAGAGAAGTTAGGAGGTCAAAAAATGCACTCTGGGCCACCCTACCGCCAGACACCAAGGCGGTAGGTCTGTACAGCCTACCGCCATGCCACCCGACGGTAGGGTGCCTCCCCACCCCCCACGCCCCCCTCCTGTGACCAAAACAGCCAGTGGCTGAGCGGTAGGGTTGCACACCCAACCGCCGGGGCTTTCAGCAGTAGGATCCTACCACCAAAATCCCTCACGGTAGGGTGTGCAACCCTACCGCTGAGTCGCTGACTGTTTTGGTCACAGAAACCTAATACACATGCTCCGACCCTACCGCTGCGACCTATGGCGGCAGGTTGTCTATCCCTACCGCTGGCGTCCCTGGCGGTAGGGTTTGGGCATTTATAAACCCAGCCGCCCCGCCCAACCCACCCCACCCCCTTATCCCCACTGAGGGAGTCCTGGATTAGGGGGTGTCCGGATAGCCGGACTATACCTTCAGCCGGACTCCTGGACTATGAAGATACAAGATTGAAGACTTCGTCCCGTGTCCGGATGGGACTTTCCTTGGCGTGGAAGGCAAGCTTGGCGATACGGATATGTAGATCTCCTACCATTGTAACCGACTCTATGTAACCCTAACCCTCTCCGGTGTCTATATAAACCGGAGGGTTTTAGTCCATAGGACATCCAACATTCATACCATAGGCTAGCTTCTAGGGTTTAGCCTCCTTGATCTCGTGGTAGATCTACTCTTGTACTACCCATATCATCAATATTAATCAAGCAGGAGTAGGGTTTTACCTCCATCAAGAGGGCCCGAACCTGGGTAAAAACATCGTGTCCCTTGTCTCCTGTTACCATCTGCCTAGACACTTAGTTCGGGACCCCCTACCCGAGATCCGCCGGTTTTGACACCGACATTGGTGCTTTCATTGAGAGTTCCTTTGTGTCGTCACTTTTAGGCCCGATTGCTCCTCCGATCATCAATAGTGATGCAGTTCAGGGTAAGACCTTTCTCCCCGGACAGATCTTCGTCTTCGACGGCTTCGCACTGCGGGCCAATTCGCTTGGCCATCTGGAGCAGATCGAAAGCTACGCCCCTGGCCATCAGGTCAGATCTGGAAGTTTAAACTACACGGCGGACATCCGCGGGACTTGATATTCGACGGATTCGAGCCACAGCCGAGCACACCGCGCTGTCACGATGGGCATGATTTAGCTCTGCCGCCGAACAGTGCCCTGGAGGCCGCACTCCCATCGGCTCCGACCCTTAATTCGGAGCCAACTGCGCCGATCGAGGATGGTTGGTTGGATACCGCCTCAGGGGCTGCAATCTCTACGGCGATCGAGCCGAACACCAGCACTGCCCTCCGCGAGGCTCGTGACTCCAAGGAGCCGGACTCCTCTCCGGACTCTGAGCCCTCCACGCCCCTGTCAATCGAATCTGATTGGGCGCCGATTATGGAGTTCACCACCGCGGACATCTTTCAGCACTCGCCCTTCGGCGATATTCTAAAGTCACTAAAGTCTCTCTCTTTATCAGGAGAGCCCTGGCCGGACTACGGTCCGCAAGGTCGGGATACGGACGATGAAGAAATCTAAAGCCCACCCACCACCCACTTTGTAGCCACTGTCGACGATTTAACCGACATGCTCGACTTCGACTCCGAAGACATCGACGGTATGGACGGCGATGCAGGAGACGATCAAGAACCAGCGCCTATAGGGCACTGGAAAGCCATCTCGTCATATGACATATACATGGTGGACACCCCAAAAGAAGGAGATGGCGATGGAACAGCAGAGGATGACCCCTCCAAGAAACAGCCTAAGCGCCGGCGTCAGTGGCGCCGCTCTAAATCCCGCCAAAACAAAAACGGTGATTTCGGCACGGGAGATAATAACACTCCGGACAGTGCCGAAGAAAACCCCCTCCAGCAAGATTCAGCACAGGAGGATGGAGAAGCCAGCCCTCATGAGAGAGTGGCAGACAGAGAGGTTGAGGACGATAATTATATGCCTCCCTCCAGAGACGAGGCAAGCCTCAACGATGACGAATTCGTCGTGCCAGAGGACCCCGTCGAGCAAGAGCGTTTCAAACGCAGGCTTATGGCCACGGCAAGCAGCCTCAAGAAAAAGCAGCAACAGTTTAGAGCTGATCAAGATTTGCTAGCCAACAGATGGACTGAAGTCCTTGCGGCCGAAGAGTATGAACTCGAATGCCCCTCCAAGAGCTACCCAAAGTGCAGGTTGCTACCCCAATTAGAGGAGGAAGCACCTACATCACCAGCGCATGATGCGGCCGACCGACCACCTCGTGGCCGCGACAGAGAGGCCTCTCGGCCCTCCACTCAAGCCGCACCCTGGCGCCGCTCAAAACATACCAAGGCACGGGAAAATGCGCCAGACCCGCGAGATATATTGGAGGACAAGGCAAGGCAAACAAGATCGATCTACGGATCGCGCGGGCGCCCCACAGCACGTGACGGTGATCGTCACTCTGGATATAGTAAATCCGGCTGGGCCGAACACAATAGACAAAGCTCATTTAAGTTGCGTCGTTATATAGCCCAATACAGAGGCGCCGCACACCCACTATGCTTCACAGATGAAGTAATGGATCATCAAATCCCTGAGGGTTTCAAACCCGTGAACATCGAATCATACGATGGCACAACAGATCCTGCGGTATGGATCGAGGATTATCTCCTTCATATCCACATGGCTCGCGGAGATGATCTACACGCCATCAAATACCTCCCACTCAAACTTAAGGGACCAGCTCGGCATTGGCTTAACAGCTTGCCAGCAGAATCAATCGGTTGTTGGGAGGACCTAGAAGCCGCATTCCTCGACAATTTCCAGGGCACTTACGTGCGACCACCAGACGCCGATGACCTAAGCCACATAATTCAGCAGCCAGAGGAATCGGCCAGGCAATTCTGGACACGGTTCCTAACAAAGAAAAATCAAATAGTTGACTATCCAGACGCAGAGGCCCTAGCAGCCTTCAAGCACAATATCCGTGACGAGTGGCTTGCCCGGCACCTTGCACAGGAAAAGCCGAAATCTATGGCAGCCCTCACGACACTCATGACCCGCTTTTGTGCGGGAGAAGATAGCTGGCTTGCTCGTAGCAACAATATAACCAAGAACCCTGGTAATTCGGATACCAAGGACAGCAGTGGCAGGTCGCGTCGCAACAACCAAAAATGCCGCATTAACGATGACAATTCTGAGGATACAGCAGTTAATGCCGGATTCAGAGGCTATAAATCCGGCCAGCGGAAAAAGCCATTCAAAAGAAATACTCAGGGCCCGTCCAGTTTGGACCGAATACTCAACCGCTTGTGCCAGATACATGGCACCCCCGAAAAGCCAGCCAATCACACCAATAGGGATTGTTGGGTGTTCAAGTAGGCAGGCAAGTTAAATGCCGAAAACAAAGACAAGGGGCTGCATAGCAATGATGAAGAGGAGCCACGGCCGCCGAACAACAGTGGACAGAAGGGTTTTCCCCCACAAGTGTGGACGGTGAACATGATATACGCAACCCACATCCCCAAGCGGGAGTGGAAGCGCGCGTTAAGGGACGTATATGCGATGGAGCCAGTCGCCCCAAAGTTCAACCCATGGTCCTCCTGCTCGAGCACCTTTGATCGAAGGGACCACCCCACTAGCATCCGTCGTGGCGGATTCGCCGCATTGGTTCTAGACCCAATTATTGACGGATTTCATCTCACTAGAGTCCTTATGGACGGCGGCAGCAGCTTGAACCTGCTTTACCAGGACACAGTGCGGAAAATGGGCATAGATCCCTCGAGGATTAAGCCCACCAAAACGACCTTTAAAGGCGTCATACCAGGTGTAGAGGCCAACTGTACAGGCTCAGTTACACTTGAAGTGGTCTTCGGATCTCCGGATAATTTCCAAAGCGAGGAGTTAATCTTCAACATAGTCCCGTTCCGCAGTGGCTATCATGCACTGCTCGGGCGAACCGCATTCACCAAGTTCAATACGGTACCGCACTATGCATACCTTAAGCTCAAGATGCCAGGCCCTCGAGGAGTAATTACGGTCAATGGAAACACCGAACGCTCCCTCCGAACGGAGGAGCACACGGCGGCCCTCGCAGTGGAAGTACAAAGCAGCCTCTCAAGGCAGTTCTCCAGTCCGGCCATTAAACGTCCGGACACCGTCAAGCGCGCCCGGAGTAACCTACAACAAGACTGCCTGGCACGTTCTGAGCAGGCGTAGCAATGCGGCCCCAATCCCAGCCCTCGCGAAAATGCGAAACCAGTGCTTCGCGTACATAACTACGCTCTTGAAATACCATGGGCACAGGGGGAGGGGCACCATCACGGCACGCCCGAAACACGGCTTAAACCGCACTAGGGGCTGCCAATTTTTTAATTTTCTCTTACTTTCAGGACTCCATTCTCCGGAAGGCCTGTCCGGCAGTACAATTGCCGAACGAACGATGCAAGAACCAGGGAAGCAGACAAGCCACGCCGCATTACGGAACTCCCAGGTGGTCTCTATCACGAGCAGTATACCTGTTTCACATACCATGCCGCAGCCTGCCCCTGGAATGGAAATGTTAAATAGTCCAACATTTTGCTTATCGTGTTATTTGTATCGTTCTGCCTTGATCGCAGCCTTTTTAATAAACAATGCATAGTTTTTGTCTATTTTTTCATTACTCTTTTTTACAAATATATGTTCATTAACGACATGTTGCACCCGTACACTTTGGTATGGCCAATACGCCAGGGGCTATAGTACCCCTCAATATGGTGTGAGAAGTCCGAACACTTTAACAAGTGCGGCACCCCGAACTTATAGCATTATATGCATCGGCTCCGAATCATGTCTTGGGTCAATAGTTGGGTTTGCCCGGCTCCTATGTTTTGGTGCCTTACGTTTCGCTATATCGGCTAAGGTAGCACTAGGAGAACTACTGCGATTGTGCCCCAGTTGAGCTGGGCTGAGCACCTCAGTAGAGAAAGCTAAAACTGACTGTCATGATGAAGCAAGAGCTGGTCGCTGTTCGAGAGGTTTTTCGAGTCCCTAAAGACTTAAGCCGCTTAGAGCGAGGAGTAGGCTTTGTCCGGCCAAGGCGTGGATAGCGCCCCGAACTCGGTCTTCCGAATACTAGGGGCTTCGCCGAAATTTAAAATTATAGAATTCTATGGCTAAGTGAGAGTGTTCAAGCATTATAGTCCGATTGCCTTGTTCGTTGTGCTGAGCGCCTCCCTCGAAGGACCCAAACATGGGAAAAAGAGCGCTCAGGTTTATCCCGGACACCCCAGCACTAGTGGCATGGGGGCAAAAGCCGACGACTCGCCATCTCTCAAATTTGATAAACGGCCGCACAGAAGGTAATATTTTAAATTCCAAAAGCATTGCTTAGCGCATATGAACAAGTTTTCAGCGCACAGGACAAAACGAGCGAGTTTACTCAAAAATTGCATCCCTGGAACATTCATCCGCCATAAGGCGGGCACCCTTCAGAACGCCCTCATAATACAGCTCGGGCTTGCGATGCTCTTTCCCCGGCGGTGGCCCGTCCTTCACAAGCTTCTCAGCATCCAACTTGCCCCAGTGCACCTTAGCACGGGCAAGGGCCCTACGGGCACCTTCGATGCAGACGGAGCGCTTGATGACTTCGAGCCTTGGACAAGCCTCCACCAGCCGCCGCACCAGCCCGAAGTAGCTCCCAAGCAGAGCCTCTCCAGGCCACAACCGAACTATGAGGCCCTTCATGGCATGTTCGGCCACCTTGTGGAGCTCGACCAGTTGCTTCAGCTGGTCGCTCAAGGGCATAGGGTGTCCGGCCTCAGCATACTAAGACCAGAACACCTTCTCCATCGAGCTACCCTCCTTGGCTCGGTAGAATGCAGCGGCATCGGACACGCTACGGGGTAAATCTGTGAATGCTCCTGGAGAGCTCCGGATTCGGGTAAGTAACAAGTAATTCACTTTCACATGCTTGTGCATAAAGAAAGCCTTACCCGCCGCTATCTTCTTAACCGCATCCACCTCATGAAGGGCCTTCTGGGCTTCGGCCTTGGCAGACTTGGCATTTTCAATGGCCGCTGCGACCTCAGATGCTCGCGTCTTCGAGTCAAGCTCCAAACTCTCATGTTTTTTCATGAGAGCCTGGAGCTCTTGCCGCACCTCACCAACATGTGCCTCATACTTCTCCCGCTTGGTGCGCTCCATGGCCCCTCTCTTCTCGGCCTCGGACAGCGCTTGCTTGAGGGTCGCCACCTCGGTTGTGGCTCCTACAATAGCCGCGTTAATCCTGTCATTTTTTGCAATTGCACCTTTATATATATTTTTCTTTTTTCTATAAGGTATCTCTTACCTTCTTTCTCCTCGAGCTGCCGCTTGGCAAGGCCGAGCTCTTGCTCGGAACGCTCAAGGCCCTGCTTCAGCATGCCTGTCGGTGTCAAAACCGGTGGATCTCGGGTAGGGGGTCCCGAACTGTGCGCCTAGGCCGGATGGTAACAGGAGGCAGGGAACATGATGTTTTACCCAGGTTCGGGCCCTCTTAATGGAGGTAAAATCCTACATCTTGCTTGATTAATATTGATGATATGGGTAGTACAAGAGTAGATCTACCACGAGATCAAGGAGGCTAAACCCTAGAAGCTAGCCTACGGTATGATTGTTGTATATGGAGTTGATTGCCTACGGACTACAACCCTTCGGTTTATATAGACACCGGATAGGGTTAGGGTTACATAGAGTCGGTTACAATGGTAGGAGATCCGCATCACCAAACTTGCCTTCCATGCCAAGGAAAGTCCCATCCGGACACGGGACGAAGTCTTCAATCTTGTATATTCACAGTCCTGGAGTCCGGCTGAAGGTATAGTCCGGCTACCCGAACACCCCCTAATCCAGGACTCCCTCAGTAGCCCCCGAACCAGGCTTCAATGACGACGAGTCCAGCACGCAGATTGTTCGGCATTGCAAGGCGGGTTCTTGTCCAAATCTCGTGTACCTGTAGGAATAATGTCCGATTTTGTAATGTAGTGCTCCTCGGCTTCCACGCCAAATAATGGCCGTCTTCCACGTGTCAAACGAATGCGAAAAGCTGGGGCGTTTTTACATCCACACCCCTAGCCGTATAAACGAGCCGCCTATTTAACGGGATGGGGATTTAGGTCCAAACCATATCTTCTCCTTTCCGCGAGTTATCATCAGAGCACTTCCAGCAAAGGTCCATTCCAACATGACCGGCCGTCGCAGCTCCTCCCCTCGCCCCTCCGGTCCCAAACCCGGGGACTGGGAGAGTTGCACCATCCCGCATAGCGAGTTAGTGTCGCTTTAGCCCAAGGGATTTCTCCCTCAGGCATACATGGTCCCGATCCGAGCCAGTCTCGCCACCTACAATGGCGGAAAACAAGCAAAGAGCACCCCCAATCCTTCTAAAGGAGAGCGGGTGTGCCTCGTCCCCTATCTAATAAGGGGACTGGGATTTCCAATTCATCCATTTCTCCGCGGGCTTCTGGAGTTCTACGGCCTCTAGCTGCACAATCTCACGCCCGCCTCCATATTGCATATTACGGGTTTCGTCGCCCTTTGCGAGCTATTTTTAGGCGTTGAGGCTCATTTCACGCTGTGGAAGAGGTTATTCTGCCTGGTGCCCCGTTCTCAAGAGGGGTCTATATACCAAGTGGGCGGAGCCGAAGTATGGCGCATCGCCGGGACCGGATACCTATCCGGAACCCCAAAGAAGGCGTCCGAGGACTGGCCTTCGGAATGGTTTTATATAGATGACGTCCCGCTACCGGACCCTATCCGGGTCGGTCTCCCTGAGTTCAACAGTGCTCCATTGAAGAAACACTTGAGCTGGCGTCCGCGGAGCTCTCAGAGAGAAAGCGACAGAGACATCCTTTACCTGATGGGCCGGATAAGACTGTTGGCTCATTCCAGACTAACCATGACTGGAGTCATGGCCGCATGCATTATGCGGGGGGTGCAGCCGCTTCAATATAGAGGCCACCCCATGTGGGATTTCAACGGGGAGGATGACGCCACACGTTACGGTCGTAAGGGGCCGGCCTCAGCCGCCGCCTTAGTAAAGATCTTATCCTCTTTGTACAAGGGAGAAAAGGAGGAATTCCTCCGCGTCAACCCGCGGGCCGGATTCAGTATGTACGATCCTCCAAGTTGGGTAAGTAAACAATTGCGCTTGCCCATTTGTTTTATACTCCCATGGTTAGATAGGTAGTCTAACGACTTCAATGCAGGAACTGCGACAGGTGGTAAAGGATATAAGCAGCCGCCCTCCACAGCCCGAGGACCCAGAACGGTCCCTCAATCCGGGCTCCGAAGAGGATCCGGACATATCGGTGGAGCTTATCGACGGGGTGTTCCATTAGCTAAGCAAGGACAATACCTTGGTAGCCATTACGGCGGATTACCCAGGGTTAATCCTGGCCTCCCAGGTGACAGAAACCGGGGTCTTATTCCCTTGAAAGAGATTCCACCCTCACGTAGCCCGGTGTTTCTGACGATAGCCATGTTTTGCAGGGGCGATTTCTGAGGCAGGAGGCTAAACCTGCGGCGGCTAGCCAACGAGGGGCCGCAGGGCCCCGTGGGGCAAAAAGGAATGAAGTCCGGACTGAGATGCCGGCGCAAAGGTATAGTGCACCCTCTGTTTCCCTGGAGTTATTCTGTCAGGGCATATTAACGTTCGTGCTATCTTCAGAATGAAGAGACCTCGCCGGACTACATCCGGAGAGGTTGCCAATCGCGCCTCCACCAGCCAGGCTCCAATGTCTGGCCAGGAAGCGGAGGCGAGCACAAGGCGCGCACCGGACGCTCCTCCGACAGAGGATGCGGACAGGCTGTCTGCCACAAATTCTGAAGTGGAGAGTGCCATGAACCACAGGCGTCGCCGGACAATTCTACGCGACGCTTGTTTCTCCCAAGAGGCTTTAGATGCCTTTAATTCGGGAGATGCGTACCTCCATGCCGCTCAAAATGGTTTAGCCAGAGCCACGGAGCAGTATGTAAAAGACATACGGGTAAGAAAATTTTGGTTAAATATATATATATATATGCCAGTAGCCCTGAGACTTGAAGCAGTTAGAGCAACTGATTTAAGGATCATTTAATATGCAGCTTCTTATAGAGAAGAATACGGTACTATCCCAGGAGCTGGAAAAGTGCAAGGCCCAACTAGAGGCCGCACTAGCCGCAGCAGGGGAGCCCAAAGAAACCCCCTCAGGTAAGATACACTTCAAAAGATTTGTATTGTGCGGTGTGGGTGCAAATCTGACAAATCATATTGCAGATGGCGCCAGACTCGATCCGGACAAGCAACAGCTCTTACGCCGGCTAAAGGCCGTTGAGAGTACGTTGACAAAGGTGAGGCGAGAGAAGAATGATCTTCAAGATGCCAACACCAAGCTGGACGTCGAACTTAAAGATGTTCATGGCCAGCTGTCGGACTCCACGAAGGAGAATCAGCGGCTTCGATGCGGCATTTTTAGTAAGTGCTTGAACGAACTTTGAAAAAAGAGTTCGGCGAGGAAGTCGACTAACAGAGTAATGTCTGTAGGTATGCTCACAGGTCGTCCTGCAGAGGAGATGCCCGGTTCTATGGGTGACCTTCTTCCCGAACTCTTGCAACTGCACGAGCGAATTCGGCAGGCGATGCAGGATATTGCCCAAGCCTTATGGCCTGCCCACTCCGTGCCCGAGGACCTTGGAGAGCTTGCGGAGAAGCTGAAGGGATCTCGGCGGCGCTTCCGGTTGTGGAAGATATCGGCCTGCCGACAAGGCGCTAGGGAGGTCTGGACCATGGTGAAGACCCGTTTTACGAAGTCTGACCCAAACCACATGGCCGAGGTCGAACCAGTGGGGCCTGACGGGAAGGAGATCCCTGTAAGCTTAGTATACGGCTAAGTAGAGTTGGCCGCGAAGTATTCCCAGCAGGACTATAAATTAGACAGCCTGTTAGATGGTATAGAAGAGGAATACAATCAGTCAGAATGACTGTGTAATTTTGAATTGACATGTGTAATGCCTTCTAGTCGGATTGTAGATCGTTTGTCGTTGCTGACCTTTTCGCTTCAACCTCGGGACCTGACGGTCCGGAGTGTGTCCGAATACCCTAGCGGTTATATAAGAACTGGGGTATGCGTGGAGACCAGGCGTAGGGGTCATCAGTGCTTTATCAGACAAGTGCCCAACTAGTTATGTTATATTACATGGTTAGTAAGAAACATCTTCCAGAGAGAATAGTTCCGTTAAGGGTTCCTTTCGCTGGGAGGCATGCCCTAAGGTGCATGTCCGGACTGCATGGAGAGACGCAGAAAAAAGGCATCTGGGGGCGCATAAAATGAGTAAAAAGATCATCTTTTATTTCACCGACCAAATATTCCCTTAAGAACGCTAGCTTTCGGCTTCACCCAGTCTGAGGTACACATCCGGCTGACCCGGCAGTAACAATCGCAGAGGTGCTCCCTTTACCGCCTATCCGAACAATCGGGAACGTAGGGGTAAGCACAGGAGCCAGGCAACCCAGCTTGGCCAAAACTTAAGTCATATCGATGCATATAATGGTGAAGAAAAAAGGTACATGCGGAAGTTTGACGCATGTGTTGGGCGTGAAGCCCGTATAAATAAGCTTCTGTTAAAGAAGCCCCCAGGTTTAATGAGCGTGAGTGGCGCGTCACTAGATGAGCCTTTAAGGGCTATGAAAGAAAAAATGGGAAGGAGAGAAATGTAAGATAGAAAAATACAAAAAGGGATGGACAGAGGAAGGAGACGAACACAGAGTCTGATGCTAGGCATAGAATCTTCGGAGACGGGTGGCGTTCCACGGGTTCGGCTCGAGTCGGTTGTTCGATGCATCTTGCAGGCGATATGCCCCACCAGTCAGGACTTGGTCGATTATGAATGGACCTTCCCACTTGGGCTTGAGTTTGTCCTTTTTCTTATCCGGCAGGCGTAGAACTAGTTCGCCAACATTGTAATTTTTGGCCCGTACTTCTCTGCTTTGATATCTTCGGGCCTGCTGTTGATAAAATGCGGAATGGGGTTTTGCCACATCACGCTCCTCCTCCAAGGCGTCCAAGTTGTCCTGTCGATCGAGCTCGGCTTCTCTTTCTTCATACATGCGCACTCTAGGTGAGTCATGAATTATGTCGCAGGGCAGAACTGCTTCTGCGCCGTACACCATAAAAAATGGTGTGTACCCGGTGGTGCGATTTGGTGTGGTCCGCAGCCCCCATAGCACGGAGTCGAGCTCCTCTACCCAGTGTGTGTTAGATTCCTTGAGGGACCGCACCAGTCTGGGTTTGATGCCGCTCATGATAAGACCATTTGCACGTTCGACCTGGCCGTTGGTTTGTGGGTGATAGACGGAAGCATAATCGAGCTTGATGCCCATGTTTTTGCACCAGAGTTTTACCTCGTCGGCGGTAAAATTTATACCGTTGTCGGTTATGATGTTGTGGGGGACGCCATAACGGTGTACAACCCCGGATATGAAGTCTACCACAGGTCCGGATTCGGCCATTTTAACAGGCTTGGCTTCTATCCATTTGGTGAACTTATCCACCATGACCAGTAAGTATTTTTTCCTATGGGTTCCACCTTTAAGGGGTCCGACCATGTCAAGCCCCCAGACCGCAAAAGGCCAGGTGATGGGTATAGTTTGGAGTGCGGTGGGTGGCATATGGCTTTGGTTGGCAAAAAGTTGGCAACCAACGCATCGTTGGACTAGGTCCTGAGCGTGTGCTCGGGCCGTCGGCCAGTAAAAGACTGTACGGAAAGCCTTGCTAATGAGGGACCGAGCAGCGGTGTGGTGACCACCGAGTCTGGCATGAATTTCAGCCAGGAGGTTCCGCCCTTCCTCTTCGGAGATGCACCTTTGAAGGACTCCGGTAGTGCTTTTCTTATAAAGTTCTCCCTCATGGACTCTGTAGGCCTTAGATCACCGCACTATGCAGCGGGCCTCGTTTTGGTCCTCCGGGAGTTCCTGCCTAGTAAGGTAGGCTAGGAATGGTTCTGTCCACGGGGCGATAACCGCCATTATTACGTGGGCTGAAGGTGTAATTTCGTTGGCAAAGCCTCCAATTGTGTCAGATTGTTCGACGTCGAGTGGTGCGGCTGGGTTCGGGCTGTTATTTGCGGGTTCCCCCTCCCATGCTATGGATGGCTTGAACAATCTTTCCAAAAAGACGTTGGCGGGGGCTGCATCGCGTTTTGCTCCAATGCGTGCTAGGACGTCCGCCGCTTGATTGTTTTCTCGGGCTATATGGTGAAACTCCAGCAGTTCGAACCGAGTTGACACTTTTAGGACGGCGTCGCGGTAAGCTGCCATTTTTGGGTCCTTGGCGTCGAAGTCTCCGTTTATTTGGGATATCACGAGGTTTGAATCCCCGCGTACCCTAGGCGCTAGATACCCATGGATACTGCTATCCGGAGGCCATGTAGGAGGGCCTCATATTCGGTTGCATTGTTGGAATCCGTGTACATGATTTGGAGCACATATTGGACTATGTCTCCTGTGGGGGACGTCAGGACGACGCCGACCCCCAGTCCGGCCAACATTTTGGAGCCGTCGAAATGCATAATCCAATTTGAATATGTGCCGTACTCTTTAGGGAGCTCGGCCTCCGTCCATTCTGTGATGAAGTCGGCCAAAACTTGCGATTTAATAGCTCGCCGTGGCTTATAGGTTATATCGAATGGGAGAAGCTCGATGGCCCATTTTGCAATCCGGCCCGTTGCATCGCGGTTGTTGATAATATCGTTTAGTGGCACTTCTGAGGCTACTGTTATGGAACACTCTTGAAAGTAGTGTCGTAGCTTCCGGGATGCCATGAATACCGCGTATGCAATCTTTTGATAATGCGGGTACTGTGATTTGCATGGAGTGAGGATAGTGGACACGTAGTAGACCGGCCTTTGAAGGGGGAATTTGTGTCCATCCGTTTCCCGCTCGACAACGAGCACTGAGCTGACAACTTGGTGTGTTGCTGCAACGTACAATAACATTGGTTCGCCGGTGATTGGCGCGGCCAGGACTGGGTTTGTTGCCAATATGGCTTTTATTTCATCAAGTCCGGCCGTGGTGGCATCCGTCCACTCGAAGTGTTCGGTGCGCCGAAGGAGGCGATAAAGGGGTAGTGCCTTTTCTCCCAAGCGGGAGATGAAGCGGCTTAAAGCCGCCACGCACCCGGTTAATTTTTGTATTTGTTTAAGGTCCTTTGGGACATCCAATTGTGACAAAGCTCGGATCTTGGCTGGGTTTGCTTCAATTCCTCTACCGGATACAATGAAGCCCAAGAGCTTTCCGGCTGGAACGCCAAAGACGCATTTTTCTGGGTTGAGCTTGATGTCATATTGTCGGAGGTTATCGAATGTAAGCCTCAAGTCATTTACTAGGGATTCGACATGTCTTGATTTGACGACCACATCATCCACATACGCCTCCACTGTTTTGTCGATCTGGTTTGCCAGACATGTCTGGATCATGCGCTGATATGTTGCGCCGGCGTTTTTCAGCCCGAAGGGCATTGTGTTGAAGCAGAATGGGCCGTATGGTGTGATGAATGATGTTGCAGCTTGGTCTGATTCTGCCATCTTGATTTGATGGTAACCGGAGTATGCATCGAGGAAACACAACAAATCGTGTCCTGCGGTGGCATCAATAATTTGATCGATGCGGGGGAGGGGGAAGGGATCCTTTGGGCAAGCCTTGTTAAGGTCTTTAAAATCGACACACAGGCGCCAGGATTTGTCCTTCTTTGGTACCATCACCAGGTTTGCTAGCCAGTCCGGATGTTTTATGTCTCTGATGAATCCGGCCTCCAATAGCTTGGCTAGCTCCTCTCCCATAGCCTGTCTCTTGGGTTCGGAAAAATGTCGAAGGGCTTGTTTGACAGGTTTAAATCCTTCTAGGATATTTAAGCTGTGTTCGGCCAGCCTGCGTGGGATCCCTGGCATATCTGAAGGGTGCCAGGCGAAGATGTCCCAGTTCTCTCGTAGGAACTCCCGCAGTGCGGCGTCTGCATCAGGGTTCAGTCGTGCCCCGATTGAAGCTGTTTTATTGGGGTCCGTTGGATGGACCTGGAATTTGACTATTTCGTCGGCTGGCTTGAAGGATGTGGATTTGGATCTCTTATCGAGTATCACATCATCCCTGTTAACCGTGGAGCGCAGTGCAGTCACTTCCTCGGCCGCTGGCTACAGAATGTAATATCCATGCCCCCACCGGGGTAGTTTTGTAACGCCCACGATGCGGCTATATCTCCCATGTGTCGAAGCACGACTTGGAGGCATAACCGCATGGTGGTTTTGTCGCAAGAAGGGTCATCTTCACACAATCCCATGTAATGAACAAGAATGGGATAAAGAGTTGGCTTATAATCGCCACTTCACACAATATACATTAAATAAATCATACATCATTCAGAGTACACACATAGTCCGACTACGGACAAACAAATGAAAAGGAAGATAACCCAACTGCTAGGTCCCCGATCATCCCAACTGGGCTCCACTACTGGTCAACCGAAAAAGACACAACACAAAGACCAAGATCTTCATCGAGCTCCCACTTGAGCTCGGTTGCGTCACCTGCACTGGTATCACCGGCACCTGCAACTGTTTTGGTAGAATCTGTGAGTCACGAGGACTTAGTAATCTCACACCCGCGAGATCAAGACTATTTAAGCTTATGGATAGGAAAGGGTAATGAGGTGGAGCTGCAGCAAGCACTAAGCATATATGATGGCTAACATACACAAATAAGAGCGAGAAGAGAAGCAACGCAATGGTCGTGAAGTTAGAAGTGATCAAGAAGTGATCCTGAAACTACTTACGCACAACCATAACACAAGAACCGTGTTCACCTCCCGGACTCTGCCGAGAAGAGACCATCACGGCTACACACGCGGTTGATGTATTTTAGTTAAGTCAAGTGTCAAGTTCTCTACAACCGGACGTTAACAAATTCCCGTCTGCCACATAACCACGGGCACGGCTTTCGAAATATAATACCCTGCAGGGGTGTCCCAACTTAGCCCATCACAAGCTCTCACGATCAACGAAGGATATTTCTTCTATCGGGAAGACCCGATCAGTCTCGGAATCCCGGCTACAAGACATTTCGACAATGGTAAAACAAGTCCAGCAAAGCCACCCGAATGTGCCGACAAATCCTGATAGGAGCTGCACATATCTTGTTCTCAGGGCACACCGGATTGTCCAAACTTCCGATAGGCGAGCCCATAGTTGCCCCTAGTGGCCACCGGCGGTTGACAGGTTGGACCAACACTCACAACGAGCGCTGGCCCGGGGGGTTAAAATAAAGATGACCCTTGAGTCTGCAGAACCCAAGGGAAAAAGGCTTAGGTGGCAAATGTTAAAACCAAGGTTGGGCCTTGCTGGAGGAGTTTTATTCAAAGCGAACTGTCAAGGGGGTCCCATAAATCACCCAACCGCGTGAGGAACGCAAAATCAAGGAACATAACACCGGTATGACGGAAACTAGGGCGGCAAGAGTGGAACAAAACACCAGGCATAAGGCCGAGCCTTCCACCCTTTACCAAGTATATAGATGCATTAATTAAATAAGAGATATTGTGATATCCCAAAATATCCAAGTCCCAACATGGAACCAACTTCATCTTCACCTGCAACTACCAACGCTATAAGAGGGGCTGAGCAAAAGCGGTAACTTAGCCAAACAACGGTTTGGTAGGAAAGATGGGTTAGAGGCTTGACATGGCAATATGGGAGGCATGATATAGCAAGTGGTAGGTAGCGCGGCATAGCAATAGAGGGAACAACTATCAAGCAAAGATAGAAGTGATTTCGAGGGTATGGTCATCTTGCCTGAGATCCCGCAAGGAAGAAGAACGAGTCCATGAAGAAGACAAACGGACGAAGTCGAATGAATCCTCACAAACGCGACGTTATCGGAACTAACCCGAAGAAGCAACACTGGAAAGAAGCAAACAACATGGTAAACACACAATCATAAACATGGCATGATGCACAATCAAGTATGATGCATGTTCGGTTTAATGAGCATGGCATGGCAAAGTGCAACAAACAACACTACAAATTAAGTGGAGCTCAATATGCAACGAGTTGCATATTGACGAGACACCACATCAATTATTTAGTTCCCTCTCGGTTATGTATCCAACAATATTAAATTTTATTAAACATGGCAAGGGGTGAAGCATAAGTAAACTAACTATTTAGGCAAGTTTAAATGAGGCCGGAAATAACAAACAACAATTTTGGAAAATCCTCATGTGCATATTTTAGATTTGGTACTGTTCTGTCCTAAAACATATTATCTTGTTGTTAAACATGCAAGATAGGTGCACCATGTTAAACTAGGCATTTTTCAACCCCACTTACATATAAAATTTATTTAATTTGGAGCTACGGTTATTTAGTTATGAAATAAAACATTTTAGCATGGCATTTGAGCAAATTAATGCAAACAACAAGTTAAACATTTTAAACATGGATGAGAGTTGGATATTATGAAACTAGATGAAATTCTAAGCACTTTACATGTTTAAAACATTTTAATCCGATGCACGGTTTGTGAATTATTAATGCATGAACTGAAGGAAATATGCCCTAGAAGCAATAATAAAGTTATTATTTATTTCCTTATATCATGATAAATGTTTATTATTCATGCTAGAATTGTATTAACCGGAAACATAATACATGTGTGAATACATAGACAAACAGAGTGTCACTAGTATGCCTCTACTTGACTAGCTCGTTAATCGAAGATGGTTATGTTTCCTAACCATGAACAAAAGAGTTGTTATTTGATTAACGGGATCACATCATTAGAAGAATGATGTGATTGACATGACCCATTCCATTAGCTTAGCACCCGATCGTTTAGTATGTTGCTATTGCTTTCTTCATGACTTATAGATGTTCCTATGACTATGAGATTATGCAACTCCCGTTTGCCGGAGGAACACTTTATGTGCTACCAAACGTCACAACGTAACTGGGTGATTATAAAGGAGCTCTACAGGTATCTCCAAAGATAAATGTTGCGTTGGCGTATTTCGAGATTAGGATTTGTCACTCCGATTGTCGGAGAGGTATCTCTGGGCCCTCTCGGTAATACACATCACATAAGCCTTGCAAGCATTGCAACTAATGAGTTAGTTGCGAGATGATGTATTACGGAACGAGTAAAGAGACTTGCCGTAACGAGATTGAACTAGGTATTGAGATACCGACGATCGAATCTCGGGCAAGTAACATACCGATGACAAAGGGAACAACGTATGTTGTTATGTGGTCTGACCGATAAAGATCTTCGTAGAATATGTGGGAGCCAATATGAGCATCCAGGTTCCGCTATTGGTTATTGACCGGAGACGTGTCTCGGTCATGTCTACATTGTTCTCGAACCCGTAGGGTCCGCACGCTTAAGGTTTCGATGACAGTTATATTATGAGTTTATGAGTTTTGATGTACCGAAAGAGTTCGGAGTCCCAGATGAGATCGGGGACATGACGAGGAGTCTCGAAATGGTCAAGACGTAAAGATCGATATATTGGACGACTATATTCGGACATCGGAAAGGTTCCGAGTGATTCGGGTATTTTCGAAGGTACCGGGGAGTTACGGGAATACGAGGAAGAAGCAATGGGCCTTAATGGGCCTTAGTGGAAAGGACCAGGAGGTGGTGCGCGCCCCTCCCAAGCCCAGTCCGAATTGGACAAGGGGTTTGGGGCGCGGCCCCTCTCTCCCTTCCTTCCCCTCTTCCCCCCTTTCCCCCCTTCTCCTAGTTGGACTAGGAAAGGTGGAAACCTACTCCAACTAGGAGTAGGAATCCTACTCCTCCTTGGCGCACCCACAAGGTCCGGCCGGCCTCCCCCTTGCTCCTTTATATATGGGGGCAGGGGCACCCCATAGACACACAAGTTGATCCACGTGATCATATTCTTAGCCGTGTGCGGTGCCCCCTTCCACCATAATCCTCGATAATATTGTAGCGGTGCTTAGGCGAAGCCCTGCAACGGTAGAACATCAAGATCATCACCACGCCGTCGTGCTGACGGAACTTTTCCCCGACACTTTGCTGGATCGGAGTCCGGGGATCGTCATCGAGCTGAACGTGTGCTAAAACTCGGAGGTGCCGTAGTTTCGGTGCTTGATCGGTCGGGTCGTGAAGACGTACGACTACATCAACCGCGTTGTGCTAACGCTTCCGCTGTCGGTCTACAAGGGTATGTAGATCACACTCTTCTCTCGTTGCTATGCATCACCATGATCTTGCGTGTGCGTAGGAAATTTTTTGAAATTACTATGTTCCCCAACATGAACATGGATGGTTTTTTTGTAAATCTGTAAAACCTGGGATAAAAACTAAATTCGCTGGAACAGGAAAAAAATATATCGGGCCAAATCTAACTGAACTGGGCTAGCTACTGCGAGCGCTGCACACGTGTGGGCTTCAGTGGGCGTCTCACCTCGGGCCAGAACTGGCTTGCTGGTGGAGAGAGGGCGGCGAGGCCGGATCTGGAGGGAACAACGCGGTCAATGGGCGCGGGTGGGGCGAGCGGGACTTGGCGCTGCGGTCGACGCTGGAAGCAGAGGAGCGAAGTGACGACGAGGGCGGCGCTAGCGTGATGCTGAGGAAGCAGACGCGAAGGCCGACGGCAGGTCAAGATGGGAACGGGCCGACCCGGACCTAGCCTTGGACCCTGCCCGGTGGCCCCAGGGTCCATATGTGAGGCCATGGGCCAGCCCATTTTATGGTTTTGTCGCAAGAAGGGTGTTACAATTTTGGTCATTTCGCGTTGGGGGGTTATAAAAAGGGACAGCTGCCGTGGGATGACCTAGCCGCATCCTCCCTCCCGCACTCGCGCCTCCCCCGCGCCCAGCTCCTCCCGCCTCGCCGCCTCCTCCTCTCCCCTCCCACGCGCCTCCTCTCCCCTCCCCTCCCACGCGCCTTTCTCCTCCCACCCACATCGCCGCCGCCGCCACCCACCGCGTCGAACCGCGCCGTCGGCGGCCAGATCCGCCGCAACAGAGCCCCCCACCCACCCACCCTCCCCAACGACGATGAGCAGCAGCTTAGGGAGGATGGGGAGCACGACAGCGGTGGCGGAGGGGAGCAGCAGCAGCAGGCCTCGCCGGGGCGCCCCTCGCCTCCTCACCGCCCGCCGGGGGCGCGTGGTTCAGGGCCACCCTTGCCTGCTGCGGCTACGTCCTGCTGGCGCTGCTCGCCCTCGCGCTCCTCCTCCTTCTCCCCGTTGGGTACCTCGGCCAGAAAAGGAGGGCACCATTCACCATGGAGGACTGTCGTGTCCAGTCTCCCTCACTTCCTCCCTCCTGCCTCAATACCATAGCACCCATGACCATGGCGACTCCACTGGAGGTGCAGCAAGCAGGTCAGGTCCCTCCCCCCTTCTTCTTTTTCTCCCTCTGGTGTTCCTCCTCTCTGCATCTGATGCCTGGGTGCGATCGTGTGCAGGTGCTGTTGTGTGAAGGACAGGAGAAGAGGGTAGAGGAGAGGACTGCTACTATCTCACCTGCTTCTTCGTCTTCTTCTTCTACTACGTCCTATGTAAGCCAACCGCTGCTTCCTCTCGGCTCTCTCCTGTACTCTGTATGCATCCAGTCGTGCTAATTTTTTTCTATAGTAGGAAGTTCTGTTTGGGATGTGGTGACTGCTACTCTTGGGTTACTAGCAAATTTCTCAGTATAGCCAATGTTTTCAGATTGGTATTCATTACACTACTTGTTTGTTTGTTTGTTTGCACATGGATGGTTGCCTCCCTTGTTCTTTGCTCTGAATTGACATGGCCAATTGAATTATTATTGGCTAGGATTATAGATGTGTTGCCAGGAAGTTTTGGGTAATAAACTATGTGAGCTTTAGTTTAATCTGGTCCAAGATATTGCTATAGTGGCACTACTGTTTGTGTTGAACAGGGCATGGTAACTTAATTTAGCCATATACTGATTTAGGCTTGTGTTACTTTTCCTTGATTTAGCTCTGCTCATTTTTTTAGTTGTATGTTTGTTTTTCTTATATTCTTCTTTTGAGTTCTACATTCATGGAATTAATTTTGTATGCTCATATGGATATATATATATATATAGTCCCCTGCCTTTTTTCTGTTGCATGATCAAAGTTGCATGATTTTAAATTGAAGATGGGACTAAATCTAGCCCCCTGCCTTTTTTCTGTTGCATGATCAAAGTTGCATGATTTTAAATTGCTCGTGAATTTCTTCCCATTTCCTGTTAATTATAAATAATCAGAACCGTCTCTGGTCAGTACACCGTAGCACAATACCACATGGAGCTATAAATGTCTAGCTTTGAGTTCACTTTAGTTCTGAAAATGCATAATTAGTATATACTCCCTCCATAAAGAAATATAATGAGGACTGCAACATGTAGGTTGGTCCGACCAGGAGGCGTTGCCATTATAGGGTGTCCGACCAACGTCCTCGTGTTCGTGCATCTTCAGGAAGAAACGACCCGGGGTGAGTCGCCTCTGGTCTGCCGCACGAAGAGAGCGGTGAGCGCCCTCTCCACTTCCCCCATTTACATGTTCATCTGCTCGAGATTCGATTAGATATGTCCGTTTGTTCATTTGTAGGGGGGCTAGATCGCAAGGGCAGAGTTGCAGTCCTCCAGGGCCGCGGGAAGAAGAAGATGGGACTCATATACAAGCCTCCCTCTCGTGGTGAACACTCTTCCCTGGAATTGATGGAAGATCTGCCTTGCAGCCTTAGAGGATCCATGCATCGTGTGATGTGTGGCCTACAGGTATCCCATTTTTCTACATTTCTATGTGCCTGCTTTGTTAAGTGCTTACAGTGTTCGTTGTTGCCTGCTGCTTGCAATGAATAGAGATGAATGACCGCAAGTGTAACAATTCCAACTTTGATTCATATGCATATCTGGGTTTTTTTCCAGGCTACCAATGCAACTGATGTAGTCCTGCACAACACAAATAATTTAGTGGTGCTTGGATCTAGGAGTGAACTGGTGATCCATTTCATCTCTCCTACCATCTCCCAATTTTTGTGTGCAATTCATACATTAATCTGTGCTTAGTTGGTGTGGAATGAGGTTCACTGATTAGTTGTTATTTTTAAAGATAGAAATATTATATGCCATGCGGATTCCTCTCTGCCAATATTGAACGATGGCAAATACTAGCTTCAAATCCTTTGAATTTCATTTCTATCTCAGTGAACCTAATGTGCTCCCCAACTTTCTGATCAGCCAAATGATGTTGTGTGCACTTATTTCTCTCGGAGAGGCATGCATTTTGACCTAATAATGGCTGAACTATATTTGAATTTTATTGTATGTTTCAGGGTCAGGGTTCTGTACTATAGGAGGAAACAAGATGGGGCATGTGTTTTTCAAGGATAAATATTGGAACTGGTGCGTGGGTTCTCTTTTCATTGATTCTTTTCTGTTGTTACTATCATGGTTTTGCACATGCATAATCGAGTGTGTTATAGTTGAATGTTCTTGGGCATTCAAAAATGGTCATTGGCATTAGTTAATTTCCATTTGAGTATAATGCACCAAAGATACACATTATGTTCCTCTGCATTATTGATTTTTGTGCATAAATCATTTACAATGGTCACTCTATTTGAGATTCTCCTTCTGAACTTTAAAGAGGCTGCATAGTAATATATTTTGCTCCTTTACTTCTCAGATGCCTCGCGTTGATCTCTCTGATCTGGTTCGGCTGGCGCGGGAACTGAGCCGCCGTCGATGGATTTATCACAACTTGGCTACCTGTTGCTTTGGATCTGGTACGATCCCCATCTCTCTCTCTCTATCTATCTATCTATCTCTCTCTCTATCTCTATCTCCGAGACTCACCCACACACTCATTCGCTCACTCTCTTTGTGCGTGCGCGCAGTTCACACACCTGAACCCAATTACTAAAGTGTGTCGTGTTGGTTTACTTGAATGATACTTGCTTCGTTGTTGTGTTTAGTCATATTGTCCAATCTTAACATATGTTGTGCTCGCCAAGTTCAACGTCTGGTATTCAGTGACAAGTCTGAATGAATATATTAATCTGAGCAAGTATTCAGTCCATGTACTTGCGTTGTTGATATTTGGTTTTTATTTTCTCAATTATATGGACGTGTTAGTTCTTTAAAGATCTCTGGGCTATAAAATTGCTCTAGGCTACTTAGGATCCAACAAATACTAGAGCATATATACGCTGAATTCTATACCTAATTTGAATGTTAGTTTCAGATACTTCTGATTAATTAACCATATGGATGAGATTGCTTCTAGTAATAAGTTATTTATTGATTGTTTTGCTTCAAATAGTTTATGATTGATGCTCCATTAGCCTACTTTTAGACTATGCTCCTCTGATTTATTTTATGGCATTTGCTGCGGCTTTGAATGCAGGTAGGTTTGTTCATAGGTTTATGCGGCGCATGTACTGGCATAATACTTGTTGAAGCACCTCCCTGGCTTCCTTGCCTTGCTGCTCTAGCACCAGCCTCGCCACCGCTGAGGTTTGCTCTAATTTCTATGCCATGGTTTGTTTATGCTTGATTTTCTATGTGGAAAATGCAATGTGATGCTTGCATGATCGGTGGATGCAATCCTAATGTAGAAACCTTGCCTTGCTGCTCTAGCGCCAGCCTCGCCGCCGCTGTAGTTTGCTCTAATTTCTATGCCATGATTTGTTTATGCTTGATTTGCTCTGTGAAAAATGCAATGTGATGCTTGCATGATTAGTGGATGCAATCCTAATGTAGAAACACATACCTTTTTTGTCATGGGTAGCACATATGTGACACTGTTATCATTAGTCTGTTCTCCGATAGGAATTCTTAGCCTTTGGTTTAGGTAGATCTTATATAATTTTTCTTTTCCTGTTAATTGTAATCTTTAGATGGATTTTCCTTTCTAACTGATTGCATTATTTGGTTGTATAGATTCAGTATGAAATGAATACTTTTTTGGGAGTTCTCTAATTCATCTATAGAGAGGTGGGATCCATATGGCAGAGATGAAAGCCGGATTCTATTAGACATAACTATGCTTTTTTAATTGGCCATGCGAATGCTTGCTACCAACTTGAATTGACCCACTTCTACATATGAAATTGTAATTTGTTGACACACACTTAAATAAGCATCCACAATCTGTCCTAAAGGTGATTGCCCCATCTGTTTAGTGAGGGAGGGGGTCTGCTTTAGTGTAGTCCGTATGTGCCTTAGCGGTTTTTTAAATCAAAGGAAATGCTTTGTGCAAACAAATACATATCTAATCTAGGGGGTATACATAATAGCGGTAGCTAAATAATAATGTTTAGATTCAGGCAATATACTATAATCTGCCTTGTGGAGAGGGGCCTATGCTTACTAGGTTTTCTGTATGGTGTTTTTATTGTTTTTTACCTGCAGAAAAGGTTCTCAAATCTTAGTAAGGCCCAAAGAAAGGATCTTTCTTTGTATCTCTTATTTTGGTTATAACCTGCTGTCGAAGGTAGCCTTGGATGTGGCTGATTATTTACATAACACATATTTGTTGCCTTGCTTGGGCTGTTGATGATATCCACATCTTCGCAGGGCTTTTTTAATTTCCTGTTACTTTAAGCAGTGGTCGTAAACTGACTTTATAATGGGGCAGGCACTATAATTACTTCAGAGTTGTTACCTCATTTTCGGTCCTATGCACTTTTCTAAGATGCTGGGTCCATTTTTTGCTTCGACTACGTGCGAGCACCATCTCACGTCCTTGCGCTCTTAAATTACTGATTTCAGATTATAAGCCAGTGGACATGTGCACGTCAAGCTTCGTTGGTCAGAATCGGTAGTTTAGGCTTTTCCCTAATTTAATGGATCATCACAAATGGTACTGCCGTGTTAGGTTGCCAGCTCCATAAATTACATGGTAACAACACATCGCGATCAGTTTGCTGACCAGCCAAGGATATATTTCTGTCATTCTTTATGTCTATTTATTATCGGTATAATGGCTTATGCCTGAGGCTTCTTCTTTTTAGCTATGGCTTCTCTGCTCGCTGTCTCATACTGTACTACAGTTGCTTCATGCAGTTCCTTGCAGCCTTATGTTTTATGCTCTTGGTCCTTACAGGATACCCAGCATGTGTTTAGGATCCCACACAGGGCGGTTCTTGACATGCTTCGAGCACACCTTGGGCTATTGATACGTATCCAACGTATCTATAATTTTTGATTGCTCCATGCTATATTATCTACTGTTTTGGGCAATATTGGGCTTTATTATCCATTTTTATATTATTTTTGGGACTAACCTATTAACCGGAGGCCCAACCCAGATTTGCTGTTTTATGCCTATTTCAGTGTTTCGAGGAAAAGGAATATCAAACGGAGTCGAAATGGAACAAAATCAACTGGAGAAGTTATTTTTGGAAGGAAAGCTACCGGATGGACTTGGACCCCACGTCAGGAGAGAAGGGAGGTGCCCACGAGGGTGGGGGCGCCCCCACCCCCCTAGGGCACGCCCCTGCCTCGTGGGGCCCCCGAAGCTCCACCGACGTACTTTTTTCACCCATATATACCTACGCACCCTAAAACTTCCAGAACGGAGAATAGATCGGGAGTTCCGCCGCCGGAAGCCTCTGTAGCCACCAAAAACCAATCGGGACCCTGTTCTGGCACCCTGCTGGAGGGGGGAACCCTCACCGGTGGCCATCTTCATCATCCCGGCGCTCTCCATGACAAGGAGGGAATAGTTCACCCTCGGGGCTGAGGGTATGTACCAGTAGCTATGTGTTTGATCTCTCTCTCTCTCTTGTGTTCTTGATTTGGCACGATCTTGATGTATCGTGAGCTTTGCTATTATAGTTGGATCTTATGTTTCTTCTTCCCTTCTACTCTATTGTAATGGATTGAGTTTTCCCCTTGAAGTAATCTTATCAGATTGAGTCTTTAAAGATTTGAGAACACTTGATGTATGTCTTGCCATGCGTATATGTGATGACAATGGGATATCATGTGATTCACTTGATGTATGTTTTGGTGATCAACTTGCGGGTTCCGCCTATGAACCTATGCATAGGGGTTGGCACATGTTTTCATCGTGATTCTCCGATAGAAACTTTGGGGCACTCTTTGAGGTTCTATGTGTTGGTTGAATAGATGAATTGAGATTGTGTGATGCATATCGTATAATCATACCCACGGATACTTGAGGTGACATTGGAGTATCTAGGTGACATTAGGGTTTTGGTTGACTTGTGTCTTAAGGTGTTATTCTAGTACGAACTCTAGGGCTGTTTTTGACACTTATAGGAATAGCCCAACGGATTGATTGGAAAGAATAACTTTGAGGTGGTTTCATACCCTACCATAATCTCTTTGTTTGTTCTCCGCTATTAGTGTCTTTGGAGTGACTCTTTGTTGCATGTTGAGGGATAGTTATATGATCCAATTATGTTATTATTGTTGAGAGAACTTGCACTAGTGAAAGTATGAACCCTAGGCCTTGTTTCCTATCATTGCAATACCGTTTACGCTCACTTTTATCACTTTCTACCTTCCTGTTTTTATATTTTAATTTTACAAAAACCTATTTCTACCATCCATATTGCACTTGTATCACCATCTCTTGGCCGAACTAGTGCACCTATACAATTTACCATTGTATTGGGTGTGTTGGGGACACAAGAGACTCTTTGTTATTTGGTTGCAGGGTTGTTTGAGAGAGACCATCTTCATCCTACGCCTCCCACGGATTGATAAACCTTAGGTCATCCTCTTGAGGGAAATTTGCTACTGTCCTACAAACCTCTGCACTTGGAGGCTCAACAACGTCTACAAGAAGAAGGTTGTGTAGTAGACATCAAGCTCTTTTCTGGCGCCGTTCCCGGAGAGGTGAGTGCTTGAATGTATATCTTTAGATCTTGCAATCGAAACTTTTTGTTTCTTGTTTTATCACTAGTTTAGTTTATAAAATAAAACTACAAAAAAATGAATTGAGTTTGTCTCATACGCTTCATCTTTTTAATATCTTTCGTGAGTATGATGGAAAAGAAAACTGTGCCAAAGTTTTAGAAGAAGAATGCATTAAATTGTTTGGCACTAAATCTTTGAATGATGAGCATGATTGCAATGTTGTTAGTATGAAGTCCTTGAATATCCATAGTACTAATGATGATTGCACTAGTTATGATGAAAATGCCTCCTATAAACATGTCAATTTTTGTGGAGTGCATTGGGTTTGTAAGTACACACCAAATAGGGAAGATAGATATTGCAAGAGGCATAAGTACTTAGAAACCAAATTGTTGCAATAAGAGCTCGATGAATGTGCTGAAAATTTATTTTTTCTTAGCCATACTTGTGAACTTTGCAATGAACATGATCATTTTAGTACCCAATGCAAATTATTTCATGATCGTATCGTGTCCAAAAATTGTGATGACTTGATTTCCCTTGCACATCATAATGAACTTAGTTTGATCTTGGGTTATGAAGAAATTAAACGTATAACTAAGGATATTCCAAAATTTGTCCTTGATAAAGTTCTTTATTTTGATCTAGAGAAAATTTATATGTATTGTGCGGTGAATTGTATTGAAAATCCTTATATTGCCAATTACATAAAGAAAAGAAAACAAATAGAGGATGAAGAGAATACTAATGAAAGGGAAGAGACTTCCCAATATCCTCCTATTATTTCTTATGATGAATCAGGTAACGAGGAGGAGCCTTCTATTCAACCAATCTCATCAATAAGGTGCTCCAAAAAGAGGATTGAACCCACACATGATGGGGTGAAGAAGAAGAAAAGGAAAAGGAAGAGAGGTAAAAAGATATCTCTCCCAAATAATGTTGCTCCTATTATTGTTGTGCCTCATGATAATGAAGATGATGATCCCACTAGTTTGGAGGATGTTGAATCTTATAATATTTATGAAAGTGGATTTGGAGATGTCATGACTTTACTTAGTAATGATTCCACTATCTTGGAAGAGGTTTCAATCGATTATGATGAGAACAAAGTTCTACTTATGATGATTATTGTGATGAAACTTATGCTATAAAAAGTAGTGATGATTATATTTATAAAACTTGTCATGATTATGAGTACCCTTTCTCTGAACATTACTCTTCTAATGTGGAAACAATTTATAGTATTCAAGTCTCTTATGATACTCCCACTATCCCGAATGGGAAGAATTTTGCTTATGTGGAGAGTAGTAAAATTTCTATGCTAGTAGATCATGAAAAGAATGCTTTAGGTGCTGGTTATATTGTTGAATTCATTCATGATGCTACTGAAAATTATTATGAGGAAGGAACATATGCTTGTAGGAATTGCAATAATATCAAGTTTCCTCCCTATGTGCTTAAAATATTGAAGTTATGCTTCTTTTGCCTTCCCATGCTAGTTGATTGTTGTTCCCATAAGTTGTTTGCTCAAAAAATCCCTATGCATAGGAAGTGAGTTAGACTTAAATGTGCTAGTCATATTCTTCATGATGCTTTCTTTATGTTTCAATTCTTATCTTTTATGCGAGCATCATTGAAATCATCATGCCTAGCTAGGGGCATTAAACGTTAGCGCTTGTTGGGAGGCAACCCAATTTTTTTTTACTTTCTTGCTTTTTGGTTCTGTTTAGGAACAAATAAATCATCTAGCTTCCGTTTAGATGTGGTTTTATGTTTTAATTAGTGTTTGTGCCAAGTAGAACCTTTGGGAAGACTTGGGTGAAGTCTTTATGATCATGCTGTAAAAAAACTTTAGCGCTCACGAGATTAGCTAAAACTTTTTACTGGAGAGTGATATTTAGTTGATTCTTTTTGAAGATGATTACTAGATAAATTCCTCAGGTCCACCAACTTATTTTAGAATTTTTGGAGTTCCATAAGTTTGCGTTAGTTACAGCTTACTACAGACTGTTCTGTTTTTGACAGATTCTGTTTTTCGTGTGTTGTTTGCTATTTTGATGACTCTATGGCTAGTAAAATAGTTTATAAACCATAGAGAAGTTGAAATACAGTAGGTTTAACACCAATATAAATAAATAATGAGTTCATTATAGTACCTTGAAGTGGTGTTTTGTTTTCTTTTGCTAACGGAGCTCACGAGTTTTCTATTAAGTTTTGTGTTGTGAAGTTTTCAAGTTTTGGGTAAAGATTCGATGGACCATGGAATAAGGAGTGGCAAGAGCCTAAGCTTGGGGATGCCCAAGGCACCCCAAGGTAATATTCAAAGATAGCCAAGCGTCTAAGCTTGGGGATGCCCCGGGTGGCATCCCCTCTTTCGTCTTCGTTCATTGGTAACTTTACTTGGAGCTATATTTTTATTCACCACATGATATGTGTTTTTCTTGGAGCGTCATTTTATTTTCTTTAGCTTTGCTTGCTGTTTGAATAAAGTACCAAGATCTGAAATTCTTAAATGGGAGAGTCTTCACATAGTTGTATAATTATTCGACTACTCATTGATCTTCACTTATATCATTCAGAGTAGTTTGTCATTTGCTCTAGTACTTCACTTATATCTTTTAGAGCACAATGGTGGTTTTATTTTGAAGAAATAGATGAAATCTCATGCTTCACTTATATTATTTTGAGAGTCTTAAATAGCATGGTAATTTGCTTAAATAATCATAATATGCTAGGTATTCAAGAATAGTAAGAACTTTCTTATGAGTGTGTTGAATACTAAGAGAAGTTTGACGCTTGATGATTCTTTTGAGATATGGAGGTAGTAATATCAAAGTCGTGCTAGTTGAGTAGTTGTGAATTTGAGAAATGATTGTGTTGAAGTTTGCAAGTCCCGTAGCATGCACGTATGGTAAACGTTATGTAACAATTTTGAAACATGAGGTGTTCTTTGATTGTCTTCCTTATGAGTGGCGGTCGGGGACGAGCGATGGTCTTTTCCTACCAATCTACCCCCCTAGGAGCATGCGCATAGTGCTTTGGTTTTTGATGGCTTGTAGATTTTTGCAATAAGTATATGAGTTCTTTATGACTAATGTTGAGTCCATGGATTATATGCACTCTCACCCTTCCACCATTGCTAGCCTCTTCGGTACCGTGCATTGCCCTTTCTCACATTGAGAGTTGGTGCAAACTTCGCCGGTGCATCCAAACCCCGTGATATGATACGCTCTTTCACACATAAACCTCCTTATATCTTCCTCAAAACAACCACCATACCTACCTATTATGGCATTTCCATAGCCATTCCGAGATATATTGCCATGCAACTTTCCACCATTCCGTTCATCATGACATATTCATCATTATCATATTGCTTTAGCATGATCATGTAGTTGACATAGTATTTGTGGCAAAGCCACTGTTCAGAATTATTTGTGGCATATCCCGGTACACCGCCGGAGGCATTCATATAGAGTCATACTTTGTTCTAGTATCGAGTTGTAATCATTGAGTTGTAAATAAATAGAAGTGTGATGATCATCATTCAATAGAGCATTGTCCCAATAAAAAAAGAGAAAGTCCAAAGAAAAAAAGGCCCAAAAAAGGGGCAATGCTACTATTCTTTTTTTCCACACTTGTGCTTCAAAATAGCACCATAACCTTCATGATAGAGAGTCTCTTGTTTTGTCATTTTCATATATTAGTGGGAATCTTTCATTATAGAACTTGGCTTGTATATTCCAACAATGGGCCTCCTCAAGTGCCCTAGGTCTTCGTGAGCAAGCAAGTTGGATGCACACCCACTTAGTTTCTTTTGTTGAGCTTTCATACATTTATAGCTCTAGTGCATCCGTTGCATGGCAATCCCTACTCCTTGCATTAACATCAATTGATGGGCATCTCCATAGCCCATTGATTAGCCTCGTTGATGTGAGATCTTCTCCTTTTTTGTCTTCTCCACATAACCCCCATCATTATATTCTATTCCACCCATAGTGCTATATCCATGGCTCACACTCATGTATTGTGTGAAGGTTTATAAGTTTGAGATTACTAAAGTATGAAACAATTGGTTGGCTTGTCATCGGGGTTGTGCATGATGAGAGCATTCTTGTGTGATGAAAATGGAGCATGACTAAACTATATGATTTTGTAGGGATGAACTTTCTTTGGCCATGTTATTTTGAGAGGACATAATTGCTTAGTTAGTATGCTTGAAGTATTATTATTTTTATGTCAATATGAACTTTTGTCTTGCATCTTTCGGATCTGAATATTCATATCACAAGTAAGAAGAATTACATTGAAATTATGCCAACTAGCATTCCACATCAAAAATTATCTTTTTTATCATTTACCTACTCGAGGACGAGCAGGAATTAAGCTTAGCTATGCTTGATACGTCTCCAACGTATCTATAATTTTTGATTGCTCCATGCTATATTATCTACTGTTTTGGGCAATATTGGGCTTAATTATCCACTTTTATATTATTTTTGGGACTAACCTATTAACCGGAGGCCCAGCCCAGATTTGTTGTTTTATGCCTATTTCAGTGTTTCGAAGAAAAGGAATATCAAACAGAGTCGAAACGGAACATAATCAACTGGAGAAGTTATTTTTGGAAGGAAAGCTACCGGATGGACTTGGACCCCACGTCAGGAGAGAAGGGAGGTGCCCATAAGGGTGGGGGGGCGCCCACCCCCCTAGGGCGCGCCCCTGCCTCGTGGGGCCCCGAAGCTCCACCGACGTACTTTTTTCACCCATATATACCTACATACCCTAAAACTTCCAGAACGGAGAATAGATCAGGAGTTCCGCCACCGCAAGCCTCTGTAGCCACCAAAAACCAATCGGGACCCTGTTCCGGCACCCTGCCGGAGGGGGGAACCCTCACCGGTGGCCATCTTCATCATCCCGGCGCTCTCCATGACAAGGAGGGAGTAGTTCACCCTCGGGGCTGAGGGTATGTACCAGTAGCTATGTGTTTGATCTCTCTCTCTCTCTCTTGTGTTCTTGATTTGGCACGATCTTGATGTATCGCGAGCTTTGCTATTATAGTTGGATCTGATGTTTCTTCTCCCCTTCTACTCTATTGTAATGGATTGAGTTTTCCCCTTGAAGTAATCTTATCAGATTGAGTCTTTAAAGATTTGAGAACACTTGATGTATGTCTTGCCATGCGTATATGTGGTGACAATGGGATATCATGTGATTCACTTGATGTATGTTTTGGTGATCAACTTGCGGGTTCCGCCCATGAACCTATGCATAGGGGTTGGCACATGTTTTCATCGTGATTCTCCGATAGAAACTTTGGGGCACTCTTTGAGGTTCTATGTGTTGGTTGAATAGATGAATTGAGATTGTGTGATGCATATCGTATAATCATACCCACAAATACTTGAGGTGACATTGGAGTATCTAGGTGACATTAGGGTTTTGGTTGACTTGTGTCTTGAGGTGTTATTCTAGTACGAACTCTAGGGCTGTTTGTGACACTTATAGGAATAGCCCAACGGATTGATTGGAAAGAATAACTTTGAGGTGGTTTCATACCCTACCATAATCTCTTTGTTTGTTCTCCGCTATTAGTGTCTTTGGAGTGACTCTTTGTTGCATGTTGAGGGATAGTTATATGATCCAATTATGTTATTATTGTTGAGAGAACTTGCACTAGTGAAAGTATGAACCCTAGGCCTTGTTTCCTATCATTGCAATACCAGTTACGCTCACTTTTATCACTTGCTACCTTGCTGTTTTTATATTTTCAGTTTACAAAAACCTATTTCTACCATCCATATTGCACTTGTATCACCATCTCTTGGCCGAACTAGTGCACCTATACAATTTACCATTGTATTGGGTGTGTTGGGGACACAAGAGACTCTTTGTTATTTGGTTGCAGGGTTGTTTGAGAGAGACCATCTTCATCCTACGCCTCCCATGGATTGATAAACCTTAGATCATCCACTTGAGGGAAATTTGCTACTGTCCTACAAACCTCTGCGCTTGGAGGCCCAACAACGTCTACAAGAAGAAGGTTGTTTAGTAAACATCAGCTATCACCAGCTCAGTACGAGCGTGTTGTTCATGAGGGAGGTTCGATTTGATTGACTAAATCTGTAGCCAGCCAGAACCAAGGTTCAAGTCATTCTTGTACGAACATCTACGCTGCCATCCTAGTAAAATCAATCAAGCAGCTTGCTTAGCTTTGCACTTCTACATACGTGTGTTTCTCTCCGGTGGATCCAAGCTAACTATTTCAAAGAAAACAACTCTACGGTTGAGCTTGGCAGTCGCCCACTCAATCTGTGGCATCCCTGAGAAGCTGCACACTGAATTCAAAGGGAATTGGACTGTTCGTTTGACCTGAACCTGAAGTTGACACAATTGCAGGTGAGAGAACCACTCGAGGGTATGTCGTCGTGGTTGCCGAACACCATGGACCTCGGATGCCCCTACAAAGAAGAAGGGGGGACCTAACACCAAGAAGGTGAGGCTCAGAGAGTACTATTCTGGATAGCTATGGTTCTACTTTTTGATGGAGGTGATGGTGTGATGTGTACTGGTGGTTACAGCCATAGGACTGGGATAACCAGGAGTACTTGAGTTGTTTACAGGGTTGACTTGAGTTGTTTTAATTTTGATGAAAATGCCCATTGGATTGTTACATCATGATGTTGTTCTTACACCTTTGATCTGATAGCTTTATTATCAGGTTGGATACGACCGCGGGGGATACGACCGCACCCTGCAGGGGTGCGGGGTGCAGCAAGCCGCACTTTCCATCTAGTCTCTTCTAGGAGGGCGTGTTTGATTCAAGTTGTGAACAGGAACAAAATGCACCGGTGGTCATTGGACTTATTGTATATGCTCACTTTGGTCATTGTACCTAGGAATACTGTCAATATGGTTACTATATACGTGTTGAGGTGATTATACGGTCACTGCCAAACCGTATGGCTCCGTATTTCATCTATTTGACCGGTCAAACTATCCACGTGATACCTCATCAGCTCATTTTTTCCGCGGGTCCTACCTGTTAGTGGGTGAAGAAAGAAGTAGAGCGAAAAATAAATAGCCTAACCAGCTGCACCAATGTCGCTTCATGGTTAAATAACTTTAAGTTTTCTTTCCACGTGTACATGTATGCTCGCATTGATCCAATCAATCGACGGCCGGCCGGACCGGTGGAGCTTAGCTAGATGCCGATCCACTGATGGCAGCTATGTAGCATGAATGACGATTTACAGTTTTGATGGATCGGCTCGCGCCTCATGCAGGAGCCTAAACAAGTGGAGTACTTAGAGTATCTCCAGTCACACCCCCAGAAAGGCCTCCCATGCAATTTTTTCGCGCCGGCGCCGAAAAAACGGCTCAGTCGCGCCCCCAGGAGTCCGATTTTCGCCAGCCTGAGCCGCATTCAGCGCCGGCGGACCCACGCGAACCCGGCGCGCTGGGGGGCGCCCGGGGGCGCCGAGGCGAGTTGTTTTGGTGCGAAGTAGCCGCGGGCCCGCCGAGTCAGCAAGACGGGCGCTTCGTCGCCCTCATCGCCTCGGTTCCCGTGGGAATCAATGCCAAGGCTGCCGCCGCCGGTCAGCCTTGCCATTGATTCCTCACGGGCGGCGCGTCACGGGGCGGCGCGGTGATGCCTCCCCTCCCGCCACGCATACACACGGGCGCGGCTATATAAGCCGGTGGCCTCCCTCGCCTCTGGCCACACCAGCCCTAGCCGCCAAGATCTCCCTCTCCCGTGCGCCGCCGCCGAGCCCTCCCTCTCCCGTGCGCCGCCTCCGAGCCCTCCCTCACTCCAATAGCCCCGGCGATTGTCGTGGTTCTAACTCTGACAGTGATGTAGGGGGGTGTGTATGGAGAGGCTAGATCTTAGCTATTGGGAAGTTGTAAACACACCAAGATGTATGAGTTCAGGCCCTTCGCGGAGGAAGTAACAGCCCTACGTCTCGGTGCCCGGAGGCGGTTGATTGGATTATAGGCGTGTGAATAACAGAGGTGTGAACCCTTCATACTGGGGAGGGGGTGGCTTATATAGAGTTCGATGGCCCTCTCCTGCCCTCAGTGATGCAGGGTTTAAGGTACATTTAAGGTTGGGCGTTACTGGTAACGCCCCTAATAAAGTGCTACAATGACCATAAAGACTACTTAATAGCCGACCGTTTGCCTGCGGAGTGACTTTAGGTCTCCTGGCAGTCGAGTGGTTGGCTTCATGGTCGAGTGATAGCTTCTTGGTCGAGTGTCTTGAACCCATTGAGTGGGATACCTTCAAGTCGATTGAAAGGTGACTTCTTCTAGGGATGTCCTTGGGTAGGGCTCTTTGGACAGGTCCGTGCCCCTACCCTAGGTACATAGCTTCATCATTAGCCCCCGAATGGATCGAGGTTTGAGTGGGGAAAGAGTTGGAGATCCTTCCGACCGGTTCTTTGGGCTACATGAGTGCCTCGTTTTGGGTCAATCGTCACGGATGACGTCATCAACCTCTTCCAGTCGCCTTGATCCATTCCAGGCCTTTCGTCGAGTGAATTTCTTTACTTGTGACATACCGAGTGTCGGCGCGAGCGGGGTCTTCTGTTTTGACAAGTTGTTTTGCAGCCCGCGGATGTCGTGGGATTCGGATTTCGGGAAGCGCGTGGGACGGGAGCGGCCGCAGTAATCGGAAGCGGTAAAGCGGAAGCCCCTCGATTTCCACGCCACCTTTTTCGCCATGTACTGCGCGCGCATCCACTGCGGGATTTGACTGGATTGCCTGGGCCTACCAGTCAGCCACTCGGGAGCGGCCTCTTATAAGTAGCCGGCTCGGGGTTTCCAAACAGTGTGCTCTCTTCTTCCTCTCTCCCTTCGCAAGCTCCTCCGCCACCTCCGCTCTCACCCTAGTGTCGCAGACCCATGCGAGATTTGCCGACGATGATGGCGAAGGACAAGACATCCGCTCTGGAGCGCGCGAAGAAGGCGGCGGCGCAGGGGAAAGGGAAGAGATCTGCTCGGGGCGGATCTTCCTCAAGGTCTGCTCTGCCCCGCGGCTGGATCCAGGGCGACTGGATGCCGTCGGTGATCCGGCAAGAAGACCTCGACAACATGGTCGAGGGGGGAGTCATTCCCCACGAAGCTGCACGTCTCTCGGGGAGAGAGATCGAACCTCAGCCTCGCGACGGTGAGTGTGTGCTCCTAGCCACCCATATCGACCGAGGGTTTTCTCTGCCGCCCCATCCTTTTTTCCGGAGCTTTCTGAACTTCTTCGGAGTGCAGCTCCACCACTTCACTCCCAACTCCATCATATATCTTGCTGCTTTCATTTCCATGTGTGAGGGTTTCTTGGGTTGCCGCCCCCATTGGGGACTCTTCAAGCACATCTTTACCTGTCGTTCTCAATCGGTCAAGAAGGCCAAGTCGAGTGATGAAAGGACGCAGGTGATTCAGCTGTGCGGGGGCCTGGCGATCCAGACGAGGGGAAAGAGTTGTTTTCCATCTATCATTTTCCCGGAGTCGGTTCGCGGTTGGCAGGCGACCTGGTTTTACTGTCAAGACCAGGCGACCCCAGGGCAGTCGACCAGACTTCCCCCTTTCTCTCTCGACCGAGCTGAAAAACCTGCTTCTCTGAAAGTGACGCCGGAGGAAAAGGCCCAAGTCAAAGTACTGGCTGGTCGAGTGGTTGAGCTTGTCCGTGAGGGCGTGACTGGTATGGACTTGCTGGAGGTCTTCCTCCGGAGGCGCATCCAACCACTCCAGGCTCGTGACCACCCGATGTGGCTATACTCGGGTCTCGACGACACCACTCGGGTCCACCCGGAGGAGGTTACTGACGAGATGTGGAGGGGTGGCTGTCGAGCATCACGGGGAACAAAGACAACCCCCGAGGAGCCAGGAGGGGAATTCCACTCGACAACTCGTATGACGTGGACCAGGTATGTCTTTATGCTCCTGACTGAGATCTTGTTTTCTTCATTGGTCTTCTTTGAGTAGGTCGATTGACTTTCGTCTTGTCTGTTGTTTTCCAGGCGACTACCGAGATGTACTCGACGCCCAACAGGGCACAGGGGCCAACTGAGGAAGGGGAGGCGAGCGGAGGTGAGAGCGGAGACGATCAAGGCGAGTGGGAATCCGACGATCAAGGAGAGGAAGGCAACGACGTCGACTCCAGTGAAGAGGAGGAGGAGGAGGAGGTTGAACCCCCCCGCCCGGAGGGGCGATCCAAGCTCACACACGACCCAGCACGGGAGCGTGGTAGGGCGACTGCTCCTGTTGGGCAGTCGTCGAAAGGCCCTCAGACCTCTTCTCCTACGCCGACTGGAAAGGCTCCCAAGCACCCACGCGCGACGCTGTCCAAGCCGCCCAAGGCTCCGCCCAAGATGAAGATGGCCGTCCCCACCATTTCTGGGTAACAATAAAACTTGTTTTCCTTTGTCGACCGTGGACAGATCCTTGGTCGATTTGTTGAGCCAACTGACTGACTTTCGAGACTTGCAGTGCTGCTACTTCTGAGATCTCCGCCAAGGACGACGACCAAGAGATGGAGGATGCTGTTACCTCCAACCCTGGTATGATTACTGACGTTTCGCTTTGAGTCGACTGAACATTTATTGCAACTCTGGTCAATTGAATGTTTCCCTTGTAGCCCCTCCTCATGTTATCGACCTCCCGGATGACGATGACAACGAACCGCTGAGAGTGAGGAGGAACAAGAGGGCGTCGGCTGACAAGACCCCCCAATCTGCTCCGGCGTCTGAGGCCGTAGCTCGGGATGGTGGTGACACCGCTCGGGCTTCTGTGACTTTCGCCATTCCTCTGACAAGTGTACAGCCTTCGACGTCGACTGCGGATCCGCCTTCGCTTTTTGCCGCGTACCCTGTCCCTGAGGACCAAGCGGCTGCCGCAAAAGAGCCTATACGCCAGGCGGGGATCATGATGGAGCAAGTGAAGGTGGCTCGGGAGGCCAGCCAAGCAGCTTATGACGCGAGCTCGGCTCTTCAGAGCAACGTCCAGGTCAGTCGACTCAACACTTGGTCTGTTATGATATGCTGTTTGAAGAATATCTTTTCCGAAGATCTTTGTATCTCTACACCCACTGGGTGTGTCTGCCAATTCTTGGACGAGTGGGGGCACGCTAAGTGCACCCACTGGGTGTAGTCCCCGAGACTACGATGGACTGCTGGCAGTCGACTATAGTCTTTATATTGTGTTGTTGTAGCTGTATTTCTTCACTCGGTCTGGTCAGGCCATGTCGAATGGGACTGTATCCGGTCGACTGCGGGCAGTCGACTTTTTTTTTACAGTGGGGGCACGCTGAGTGCACCCACTGGGTGTAGTCCCCGAGACTACTGTCGAATGTTCTTGATTCGGCTGTAGTCTTAGAAACGTCATCATTGTCTCTTAGTTACTCGGAAGCAACTTATTTTGGACGTCTGTCGACTAATTTTTCTTTTTACAGAAATCCTGTGAACTTGTAGCTCGCTATACTGAGTTGGAGAATCAGCAGATCCAGCTCAACCTTAACTTGAAGCTTGCTCAGGAGAATTTGAAGAAGGCGCAAGAAGAAGCAAAAGGTATGGCTGGTGAGGTTCTCCATTCTTGACGAGTGGCTTTTCTTTCTTGTCCATTCTTGATGTTGATTTCGCTCGACGCGCCGCAAATAAACTGGAGGAAGCTCTGAAGAAGAAGGATCAAGATCTTGCGGAGGCACAGAAGGAGGTCTTGGATAAAACGAGGCTTGCTGAAGAAAAAATGGCCTCGGTCGGAGCTCTTGAGCAGGAGAACTCCAGACTGAAAGTTGCTCTCGAGGTAGCCAATCAAGAGGTCAGCCGACTGAAGAATGACAACGTGGCTCTGCACGACAAGGCAGGTGAGCTAGCGGGGAAGAGGAACGATCTGGAGGCTTATCTTGGTGGACTCGCCAAGAAGCTGTTCGTCGTGCTCGAAGGTAATTACTCTGCCCCGACTGTCTTGCAGTTACCAAGTCTGTGTAGGGTCACTGTCTTATTCTTGAATCGTGTTTGCAGAATTCTGTCAGAACTTTGAAGAGGAGACCAGTCGAGTGGAGCCAGGCTTGGACCCTGCTAACTCCCTTGTGAAGGATGAGGCTGCAATGAACATGCTCCGTCTGGAGTCTCGTATTGCCAGCGTGGTTGACTATCTTGCTCGACTGAAGGTTGCGATGTCGCGGATCGACACATCACTCTGGCCTAGGACGACGCTTCAGAACAACCTCGAGTCCCTGATGGCTCGACTTAATGAAGTCCCAGGTCGAGTGGAGGAATGGAAGAAATCTTCTGCTATATGTGGTGCTGATGTCGCTCTGTCTCTGGTCCACGTCCATTGCAAGGAAGCGCGAGAAGAAAAGCTGGCCGCCATCCAAGTTGCCAATACCAAGAAGCACAACTTTCAAGACTTCATGGAGACTTTCATTGCTGCCGCCACTCGTATTGCAGACGGGATCGACTTGGACGAGTTCGTTGCCCCTTCCAGTCCTCCTCCTGAGGAATGAAAAACTTTTATGCTTCACTTTAAATTTGCCTCGGAATGCCGAGTGGATTTGTAACCGTTAAACTCCGCTGAGCCGAGGGCTCGAGTACTTTGATCTGAGGTCTGGGACCTTTTAGGCTTTATCTGAACTTGATTTCTCTTTGAATATCTTCATGGTTTGATCCGTCGAGTGGAATTCGATCTTCACTCGGAATAACCTTGTATCTGCGGCGCAACTCCGAAGGAGAAGGTAGCAGTCGACTTGCGCCTCGTCGTCCTTGCGGATTGGGTTGTGTCCTGTACTTAGGCGAGCACTGGGCCGCAGCTAAGTCCCCGAGTGGGAGGTTTTCTCTCACTCGATAGGGTTTTTAAACACTTAGGCGAGCGCTGGGCTGCAGCTAAGCCCCCGAGTGGGAGGTTTGCTCTCACTCGGTAGGATTTTTAAACACTTAGGCGAGCGCTGGGCTGCAGCTAAGCCTCCGAGTGGGAGGTTTGCTCTCACTCGGTAGGATTTTTAAACACTTAGGCGAGCACTGGGCTGCAGCTAAGCCTCCGAGTGGGAGGTTTGCTCTCACTCGGTAGGATT